>NW_016186671.1:0-4572 GCF_001687245.7 Rhagoletis zephyria | reverse complement strand
TAGAGCCGGCAGTAACACAATCACCGACAGATTCAACCAAAACAACTAAGCTTACTGGTTACTTATATCCCAAACCCGAAGTGCCGCTTACTTTCCCAACAAGGACTCCAGAAACCGAAAAGCCACTCTCAAAAGTTGGATACACCTATATTCCTCCCGCAATACCTTTTACAACTCCTGAAAGAACGTCAAAAGTAACACATTTGCCTTAATTAGAGCCAACAGAAACATGATCACTGACAGATTCAACCAAAACAACTAAGCTTACTGGTTACTTATAGCCTAAACCCGAAGAGTCGCTTAATTTTCCATAAGGACGTCAAAAAAATAATACTCCACCACCAAATGCGAATTATACATACACGCCATACACCAATTGTCGAGAGATTCAGTCAACCCATCTAAATGTGGTGGGTATCTTTATCCTACAGCAGAAGTGATGTGCCTACACGCATTTCACGAATTAATCCTCCACCGTCAAATACGCGTTATACCTATATATCGCCCATTATACCATTTACTACTTCTCATAGGACACTGAAGTCAATTTGATACCGAACTATGGCACCATCTTTACCTTTCATAACTGTGCCGGCTTATTATTTTCCACCACAGCTATAACCTATCCACTCTAAACCAGCAGCAAGGCCCTAAGAGTGAAGAAATTCCTAATGAACTAGTATTAATGATGTCTTATTATTACACTATTTTAAGGTCGAAATTCCTCATTAATAAATTATAAATTTCAATCACTGTTTACGTTCATATGTATATTAGACCACGTCAAAAAAAAAAATAAAATCCTGCAATGCGATCAATGTATTCAATGCGAAATTTTGAGTCTTATTCCGGTCGCATTACTGGATTTTTTTATTATTTTTTTTTGATGTGGTCTAATGTATATGCATATATATATGTATTTGCAAGCACTAGGCGTGTTTATAGCTGCATATGGAGAATAAGTAATCCAGGTAATATCCGTCATGTGAATCGTTGGGTGGAATTCATTAAATACTGGCAAAATAAAATGCGAAAATTTATGAAAATTTGTATCGCCCAGTTATCGAACTTCGACATCGTTTTTCATAACCCTTTGAATTTTGGTTGTCTCTAGTGCAGAGCTTCCTAAAGTGGGTTCCACGGAACCCAAGGGGTCGCCACCCATCCTTTTCGTCAAAGTTACTAGTGCTATCGATCTTTGAAAATCGATCTTGAAAAATTGCTTCAGTCGACCACATCCCTTCTTATTTACTTTGACAGTTCATCTTTGCAAGCGGTTGTAGACAGTCGCTATTATCCACTTTTTTGCATTACTGGGAAAAGTTTTGTGGCTAAATATATGTACTTCGTAATAATTTTGTTAATTGTCGTGTTCTAAAATAGTTTTTTTTATATGTGGAATGCCGCCAAGGTTGCTTTAAATGAAATCGATAGCTTTTTCTATTGCACTGTTTACGGCTTTTAAAAAAAAGTGAGTTTTATAAAAGAGGTTACACGTGAAGCAGATCCACCAGACTCCAAGTGGGGTTGTTTCGCCGGCAAATGTGCCCCATGTGGCAGATGTGCCGCTGATGTATGTGCTCCATGGGGTAGATGTGCCGCTGGCGTATCTGCCCCCTTAAACAGAACGGAATGTATTATTTACATACAGGTAAGTTATGACACTGTGCATATTCATAAAATATGTCGAAAACCAAAAACTACTCACAAATAAATATAAAAACTGGCTTAAATACAGAATGTATAACAGCTCACATATTGACGCGAGCCAGGGTTAGCGGTACGCAAATAGCGCCACCTTTATTTTCTACATCTTGTAATAGCGGACCTTTGAAATGCGCCACCTTATATATGTACATGTGTAAACCTTGCTATGCATTGACCATTCATCATTTTGCTATTGTTGGGAACATTTGCATTTTGTCTTGGGCGAATTATTAGGGGTATTCTCTGAGTCTTGCAAAGCCCTTGCACGGTGCATGGATTGCACGGTTTGCAAAGCTGTCCCATACGAAAACCGGGTTTTTACCGTGCAATCTGTGCACCATGCAAGGGCTTTGCAAGACTCAGAGAATACCCCTATTATATTGGAAGTTAAAAAAGTAAAAACAAAACTGAATACGTTGGGAGTTACTTTATTCTTGGAGAATTCGACAAAATCAGCTATTCTATTTCCACTTGTTTTCGGCTTTTTCTTCTTTTGTTTTGTTTTGTCACTGCAATCTTGTATTCTGTATTTCTTGCATAAGTTCATATATTATTACATATCTTACCCTGGAATTCAGTAATTCAGTCTTATCTCAAGTCACTAAATTTGAGATTAGCAATTAGTGACTATTTTTGTGACTTGAGACGATTTGGGTATTCAGAAGGAGAGAGTCACAAAAAGTTCACCAAAAATCACGATTGAGAGAATACAAAGGTTGCGCCGATCTCGGACCGCTATTCCTTTCTTAACGAATTTGACAGAATCGTTGTTTGCATGACGTCACACTTGTGCAACTTGTTTACGTTTTCCTTGCAACATTTTTTCTTCTTCTTCCATTCTTGCTCGCGTTTTGGCATTACTCTCTCGCAATTGCACCAGTGTGACGTCACACAAAAGTTATTCTCAAAATTCTTCTTTGATCGGCGCAATCTTGTATTCTATCATTCTTGACCAAAAATGTGTGGTGAAAGCAAACACAGACAATCAACTGATAGTGTTTATGTATGCCTTTTGCGCGCGCCGCTCAAAGAGTCGCAATAGCCGAGTGGTCAAAGCATTAGGCTGGCAGCCGAGAGGGTCGAGTTCAAGTCCTCCTCGGCCGTAGAGGATTTTTTATTTTTTTTATTTAGTATTTTTTTATTTTTTTTTATTTAGTATTTTTTTTATTAGTTTTATTTTTTTAACAATCTTTAGATTTTAGTGTTTTAAAAACAAAAAAAAAAATATTTTTTTTTTCAATACATTTGTATGATATTAAAGCATTTTGGTTTGAACAAATTTCCTCGCTTCATTTTCGCGTTTGTTTTTAATAAAGTGGAAAGAAATAAGCTTTTCCTCCATACTTCTATTTTTGTGACCGGCTCTTAGCCAGCTGACAAATTAGTGACTTATTTTTGAGACATGAGAATTCCCAGACCAATATGGCGCAACTCTCAAGGTATTTATGTACTCTCATCGTTTACGAGCACCTTTAACCAATTATTTGATTAATATATGTACACAATACTTGTCGAGTAAAATATGAGCATCAAGAGCAGGTATGGGCAGAGACTTAGCAGGTGCTAAAAGAGCGTAGGTATCGCGTATGAGCATCCTCTAAGTGTACACTTAGAAACGTAAGGTTTGGTACCAGGATTTAATAATACAAGGTTAGATAATTATTGACAGCCGCGGTTTGACACTCCCTTACAAAAGGTTGCATTTACGAAGGACAGAGAAAGGAAAAGAATGCAATCCCTTGTTACGAAAATGGTAGTAGAAAAGTCGCAAAGTAGGCAATTAGTATTGAAATTTCTTTTGTAAATTCTAATGTATTTGCAGGAAACCTGGCAGTGTAAACGAAATATTGATCGAAATACTAATACATGTACGTGAATTACGTAATTTATGTGCTACTTAGTTGTATAAAAAAATGCAAAAGGACTCAAAATTAAAATAAAACTACTATGAGATTTATGTAAACATCTAATTTGAAAACAATTTATGTTTTTATTAGTTAAATGTGCTTCATATGCATATACAAATAAACATATTGCACAAAAGCTTATACTTCAATTTCACAGCATAGCAACACTTTTTCCAAGTAAATTTGCAAAGAAGCAACACTTTGCCACTGCTAAGGGAGCGGTGCGAGAGAGACAACTGTCAGTTTATCGAACCTTGTATTATTGAATCATGATTGAGGCTAGGAAAATAATAGCGTTTTGGCAGCAGCAAGCAGGTGATCTCCGAAATAGCAGCTATAACTACATTTATAAATTGTTGTTGTTTTTCATCAATAGTTTTACATTAAAAACGTCCTCAAGCTCAATAAAATTGTTGAATATACTTTAGTATCCTACTACTACTAGTACTTCTGTTTCTTTAAAAAGTTTTTTTATTACTTATGTCGTTCTTCTAGCAAACTGTCGATATGTAGTTGTTGTTAATATGTGAGTTTATATAAGCATATCGTCGTTTAAGGTACAAAACCGCGTATGTGAGGTTGCATAAATTATTTTCTAGAGAGTAAAAACACTCATATTTCAAAATGATTCTCTTTTTTTATAAAGCAATCGCATTTCTGGCTAGTATATTTTAGGACGAATTGATGAGGATTGAGCCAAGAGCTCAATGCTCAGATGTGAGCAAATCCAATTTTTTTGCCGCCAATGTCAGTTACGCGGTTTTGCAGAATGACGATACGCGGTTTGTACTTTAAGGGCCGGTTGTTCAATGTCTGGTTATCACTACTTGCCGGTTAAACATCATTATCGACGTTTTCGATATAATGCATATAACNCGACGATATGTAACTGCATGCATGCAATAGCTGATGAATACTGGAAACGCCTAATTGCTCGCAACGAATATATTGCACACCT
>NW_016186670.1:0-4572 GCF_001687245.7 Rhagoletis zephyria | reverse complement strand
GTAGGTTTGACGTCAAATTGGCTTCTACCTGTTTTTATTGTACCATGACACCATCGAAAGCAAAATTCTGTTCGACAGAAGATTCAATACTCAACGAAAATTTCGACACGGTTGCTTGGCTCATAATACGAATTTAACTTTCGATCTTCGATAACCAGCGAATGCTACCAGCGTGGGATGCTATTTCTATGTGTGCTCCCTGATTGGTCGTTTAGGAGGTAAAAGGGATTACTCCCCTCCTGGGGCATACAATGTTAAAGGGAGTATACAAAATTACATGCTTATATACAGGACCGAAAAGTTTAAGCTTTTGATTGGAATTGCTTATTTTGCTAATTCAGGGTCTCCAAACTTAATTTTAACCACCATGCTTATTTTGCTTATTTCAATGTATGAAGTTTAGTACGGACCTTTTAAGTAAACGATCAAGAAATAAATTGCTATTATTTCGAGTATGTGTGAATAGTAGTATCCAAGGAGTTTTGCTGTCTCACTTTTTCCTTTCGAAATAACGGAACAGGCATATATTTTTGTACAAGGGTGCCCTGTACTCTTCACAAACAAACTTTAGCAAACCATAGTAGAATACGTAGCAAATTTCTTAAGAACTTCGTACCATGATAAAAGCATAGTAAGGTAAAACCGTTCTCTCAATGCGTCGGCCATGATTTTTTTTTGAAGTATGCCAACGTTTTAAAATCGTATAAAATTGAGAGTAAAAAAAGGAATTGTTCAAAATTGTTGTTGTTTGAGATTGAAAATGAGAATGTGTGTGTGAGTTTGTGTGTAAAATTTTAAAATTAAATTGCTTGCAAACGTCAAGAATTTGAAAGATTCCTCTCAGCGGTTCTACCTTCCTATTTTTTTTCCGGCTTCGTACTGCTTAAGAAAATTTGACTCAATAAATTTTTCTTGGGCGTTTTTTATTCGTCGAACTAAAGAAATGTTTACAAATAAAAACATAAAAACAGATTTGGTTTTTATTCAACCGTAACTTCGGTTGCATTTCTGCTTGGATACAAAAATTTAAAACCAATGGTTTGTCTCTACGGGGAGGCATTGGTGTTATTGAAGAGATTAAATATAATTTATCTCAAATGGAGAACACCAAATATTTAAAAAATCAAACGACCAGCGCGGATCTCTATTATTTGAAAATATCAAGCAACACTTGTATGTCCATTGTAATTTTTCAATCCTTTAAATAAACCGAATAAAAAAACAAAACACTTGGGGTATTCACAACTGACGGTGTCGTACGTGTCGTATTGTTGTATGTCGTAAACTTGAAAAGCTTAAAAGAATGTTTAGAGGACTTGAAACTACAACCAACTTTTTTGTAGCACTGCGAAAATTCTTAATGTGGTTTTTAATAATTAATATATTTTTAGCCGTTTAAAGTTTACGACACACAACAATACGACACTTACGACACCGTTGTGAATACCCCAACTGTACTTAATTTTTGTTGTTTTGCGAGCATATTTGCGAGCAAGTGTGTTTGCATTGTTCAACTTTGCGTTCAACATTTGCGTTCAACTCAGCGCAGGGTTGCACGAAAAAAAGTTGAATGGCTAAAAATATCAAAACATTCGCCATAAAAAGGTGTTTGCATTGTTCAACTTTGCATTCAACTTTTGTTTGAATGGCCTTTCAACTAATCGCTTTCAACAAAGTTGGTCGCCAGCCAACATTTAGCCATTCAACTTTTTTTTTCGTGCAACCCTGCGTTGAGTTGAACGCAATTGTTGAACGCAAAGTTGAATAATGCAAACACTGGTATACTGTTACGATTATCCTCGAAACCTAGAGGGATTTCCCAAATCCCTCGGTTCGTATCGCTGGATTGTTAAATAAATGCTAACGATGACCAAATTGTAGTACAATTAACTTTATTGTACAACAAACAATTTACAATACTCGCTAATACCGTAAAAACACTTTACAATACTCGTTAAAGCAATTACAACGCTTTACAAAACTTGTTAACACAATTAAACTTATAGCTTGCTTATTCGCAACTCACTTTACTTGTAGCTTGCTGACTTGTAACTTACTAACTTCGCTGTGGCGGCGCCCTTATATACCTGTGCTCGCACTTATGGCAACTCTAGAACGTTCCGAAGTTTATCGCTCATTCTCTTTGTTCGCAGTGTTCATCCAACTTGACGTTTCTCTTTGTGGAACATTCTACGTCATTCCTCGAACATTCTGCCTATTTCTCGTTGTTCGCTTCTCGTTGCCGCAGTATTCGCCAGAATATTTACCAATGTTTTAGTGCTTATCTAAGCGCTTAAAATGTTTTTTCTTGCTTATTTTCTTCGGCCCTGCTTATATACAAAAGCATAGGGAGCAATGGGGAGTATTTGTAAACTCACAAGGGAGTACTCACGGAGCAATCGAACGATGCTCCCAAGTTCTACTGGGTTACTACATATAATAATTGCGCTCGCGTACCTGTTAATTATTGAAAGTTATCAAAAACTATCAGGTTTTGATCAAAAACAGCTAATACGAATTTACGCAAATCACAAAATAGAATTTGATGGTTTGGAAGTTAAAAATTACAAAATGCGACTAATTAAACTTGTAAGAAGTAAGTAGTTAATTGTTTAATCAATAAACTGTGTCAGGATAACACTTTGTGATGAGTTTTCGTACGTTTTAAATTTAACACTTTTGAATGTAAACAAAAATTCTATCAGCTGTTCGTCTAACTGCAAATTTTCTGTTCGCGTACTATTCTTGATATTTTTCTCTTATGAGAGAACAGATTTCACCGAAATTTTGCTGTTGGGTGTTTTTTACTGGAGATTTTAAACGAACGTACCAATTGAAAATGCCAACTGATGCCAAGTCCTTACAGTGGGTGCAGCGTTTCTTAGAGATTTAGAAACATTCTATTTATTGTTATTTTTTCATGTGAATTGTTTTTCAATAAGAAATTATTAAACCCCTCCTGAATTTTGAAAGCTAAAATTGTAATTTTGAGTACATTCTCTTATCGGATCTCTCTTTCTTTTTTTCAGTATATTGACACTCTGATGTTGGGGAATGTACTTTGAATGCAAGCCACATAAATACAGATCAAGGCGTATTTAACAAGTTGGTGTTAGCCGTATTTAAGTAAAAAATTACACCAAGGACCAGTTTTTCAGTGCACGGCCGTGGTTTAAACTCAGTTTACTTAAACTAAGTTTAAACTGGCACTGAAAAACTGGCCCTAAGTGCCGATTTCATAAAGAATTTAATGAATATTTTAAAATTTAAAGGATGCTTTATTTTGCTGATCGATTTTAAAGATAAAGGTGCCCATAAAGGCTATTTAGTTAAATAACTAAAATGAAAATTTAAATGACGTAACGGTCCAATTTATAAGAAAAAAAGTATGTCATTTTCGTAGCATAATTATATATTTATGACAATCAGCTGATGCAATTTTGCCGAGATCAGCATTGCCAACTTTGTTATTTTAATTTAAATTAATCTTTTGTTATTATTCAATTGTCATTGTATTATGAAAACACTTCTTGTTTAAAGTACATTTAAATGACACTTTAACTAAAAGGAAACTTTTGTAAAAGGAACTTTAAGTGTTTCATTATGAAATTGGCCCTAACAAATTATACGCAGATATCCATACTGTCATTGGTATGAATTACAACAAACATATCGTTTTACGTAATGCTTTTCACGCCGAAAAAGTCAGCTGTCGCCCCAACACCACCTTGTTAAATACACCTTGATACAGGTAGGTAGAAACCATTTTGACGTTTCTCTCATGAGAATCGAACTTTCAAACTTCAACTCAAGGCGAATTAATATAAGGTGATAGCAAGAGAACAAAAACAAAAATGTACATGTATTTTGTTTTTGCTTTGGCGGCATAAACTGTCAAAATCTGTAAGTGTGTGTGTGGAAATTCAAACAAATTTTTTCAATTTGATATTAGAAGCCGTGAGGCGAAACACATACACAAAATCAGCTGATCTAGTAACACCACCTTATATAAATTCGCCTTGCTTCAACTGGTTTTGATTTATTTTTCTATATTTCGTTGTTCTTGGAATGTCATGTCGTTTTGATTCAATGTTTGTTAATAGCAAATTTGGATTAAAATTTGAATTTTTACAATGCCGTTTCACTTAAAAATTTTTGACATAAACCGTGTCTGTGACAAACACGAAATGTGGCCACTGCTACGATATAGAACTTGGGGATTATCGCTTGTTATTTTAGATATTTTTTAACAGAACATGTAAAGATTTATATGTTTCATAACTGATCACTTAATTTTTAATATAAATATACGTATTTTATACATACATTTTTGCCACTGCTAATCACATGAATAAAAATCATAAAAATGAAAATATGACAGCAATATTTCTTGTTTATAATGGATTAGATCCATCGCACACCACGGACTTTATCGGCCGCCAATTTAGATGTGCTCGCTAGTCTTTTCATTGCACCACAACTTATTGGTCAGAGCGATTAAGCTGGTGTAATGTGCGCACCTCCATACATCTTCACCTACATATTTCAAGCGAGCCATATCATTTAAATAGG
>NW_016186669.1:0-4572 GCF_001687245.7 Rhagoletis zephyria | reverse complement strand
GGCAGCTTTTCTGCTGATTCCAACTTGGATGATAGTATCTTAAAATTTGCCACTATATTGTGTATGTACCAAGAAAAGATACTATCAACTGATACGGAACCATAAATTACACCATAGATGGCAATCGCCGACCAAAGCCAGATAAAGAAGTAGTTCAGCGGTCGTGCAAAGTCAATAGGGTAGCTGAAGCGGAGATAACAGATCAATCACTTTCCTGTCCACATTTTAACTAGTTACTACTTACGCGCCTTTTAGCGCCACAATATAGCCGAATTCGCCAAGTAGCAAGTATTGTAAGAAGCTAACCAAAACAGGTGCGGCCAGCGATAAAATTCCAGTAACCAATACCGAGCAATAGTAGGCTTTATTCATAAGTCGTTCGCGATTATTTTCCTGTATTAAGTAATTTAATTCGCTCTTGTTGGCTTTGCAAGTAAAATTGTCAAAGTAATTGAAGGACATAAATGTTATAAGTAGTTAGGAGATTTCAACTACATACATACATAATTAATTAANGGACATAAATGTTATAAGTAGTTAGGAGATTTCAACTACATACATACATACATAATTAATTACACCCACCTCTTGCCGAAACCACATAAATGCTTTCGACTAGTTGTGCCATTTCCTCGCGCCTCGAAATGACACGCCAAATCTTCCAAAGCGTTATCGTGGCCTGCATAAATGGCGTCATTGCATTGGTCACCTCGGCAATTTCTTGCAAATGCCGCCTGCTGTAAACCACCATCGGTAGCAGGATCGTAGCCAGCGTAAAAATAATAAAAGCCAAGAAATATGGTTGCATGACTCGTCCATTTTTGATTGTAAGATCTATGCCTAAGCGTTGAAAAGTGAATTTTTGTATGCGGAAGTAGTCTTTGATGCCTAAATTCTTCTGAAACATTTCGAGTATGGCACAGTGAGCGGCACTATTTAGTACTTTGTTGGACGAAAGGTTTATCAAAAATGGCCTATTCGAGTAATATGGTCAAGTAATTTATTCAACAAGTACGTACTTAATACTAACCAGCATTGTATATATTTTGGGGCAAGCGGCAAGAGCGCTACAGTCGGCATGAAAAGCTTCCATAGACAAAAATTATAGCTTTTTTTCTAATATTTTTCAACAGATTAATGAAATTTAGTCAGTTGGCAGGAGGTTACTAATAATTTTTTATAATTCATTTCTCCCCTCCACAATTGGTTCAGGTAAAAAAAATTGGTTATACTTATTCTTGAAAATTCGGTAAAAATGTTTACTCTCAAATGATGAGAGGCATTTTTTACAATCCAATATGGCGGAACGTTTAAGTGAATCCAATCATTTGAAATTTTTTTGTCCGCCATATTGGGTTTCAATACACGTCTTTCCTTATATTAAAGGGAAAACTTTTACCGAATTTTCAGGAATGTAACCGATTTTTGTGCCTAAGCAATTTTTTGGTGAGAGGATGAATGAATTATCAAAAATTAAAAAAAATCATGATCATAACCGTAAAAAATTCATGCAAAAACTTGCATATAAAATACCAACCAAAATCCAAAAATCAATAATAAAATTTTAAGCTAAAATAAAACTTTAATATTATCTTAACTTAATTTAAATATAAAATTTTATTACTTCAATTAATTTATTAAATAATACTGTATAAAAATTAATTTTCATTTAAATAAAATCAATTAGTAATTCCTCCCTGCAAATAAACAGACCCCCTATCATTTTTATTTATATTAATAAAAATAAGATAAAAATTATGTTTTTTTGTTATTTATAATAAATAATAAAATTTAAATAATACTGTATAAAAATTAATTTATATTTAAATAAATTCATAACCAACTACGCCGAAAGATTCCTCTTCTGTATTTTCGCGATTTTTTACAGAACTTTCGGAAACCTTCGTGATTTTTTCGTAGCCTTTGGGGTTTTTTGTACTTCATTCGAAGTCTTTCGGATATATTTTTTTTTTTTTATAATCTGAATGATGAATTTACTTTCTTCGGGTATTTTGTACTGCAAGTGTAGCTCACCAAATAGTTTACATTGCTAACGTTCACAATATATTCTAACTATCGTATGACAAAGACTTATTTAAGTAATATTACCCCCATCAATTATCTAACACCCCAATTTTTAAAACTTTGCCACTTAAACCAATTTCCTATATATGGATTAACTCATTGCATTTGAGGCGTTGTCGGCGTTAAACTGTTGACAATTTGTTTTGTCTACAAATGTATTTAAATTAGCTGTTATATAATGACATAATCATTAGATATATGAATGTATGTATGTATGTATGTATATATTACGTAGTTATTGTTGGGGCTTTTCCGCCTTGAAAGCAAGACGTTGAAAGACCTGAAAGTATGTTTGTGCGTATATTGTAATTTGATGTGTGTCGCCATTCATATTTGGCGCTTACACATTTGCTAGTGTTGGGCCGCGCTTCTCATCCGATTTTTGGTGTGCGCCTTTATGTGCTCACACAAAAAGCAGGAACTTACAGTTTTACCGCCTCAGAACGGCAAATGGCTTTAATGAGAAGATGTTTTTCTTGACAAAAAAAGACTCGCTGTTGGAAAAAAAAAATGTATTTTACATATTGCTCGGACCGGGGCTCGAACCGTGGACCTACCGAGCGGTAATGCCAATCTCTAACCTCTCGACTACAGCGGCCGCAACACATAATCAAATTGTGTGAATTTATTTTATTGTTGCAACATGTTTGCGTTGTTTCAAGGTGGCTTATATATGAAATAACTGAAAAGTACATACATTAAAATCTTTCAAAGTCAATTCTGCTTACATATTGATGGTCCTCTGCAATAACGATACTACATAATACACAAAAAAATGCTTACTACTGAACGGTGGAACGGTGGTAAGGATTTTTTTTTTGTTTAAGTTTTGATTTGTTGCAGAGGACCATCGACATATAGTACATAGGCATGTATGTACATATGTATGGTTGTAGGACACAACACATGTATGGCAAGCTTCTTCAAAATAATTTCAAAATAAAGCTTTCTTAAACCTCATTCATTTGCCACCTATATTTGAATACATCATTCGATTTATTAATAAAATTGAATTTGACTTTTTGAATAGGTGGTAATTGTGTTACAAATGTTTTCGTAATAAAAACTCTTTGAATTTATATTAAAATATTTTATTTAACTGGTAACAGTTGGCAGCTCCCTTTAAAAGATTGTTGACATAAATCTTTCTTAAACATCTCTCGTTTGGTAAAAATTTGTTTCGAAATAAATCGTCCATCGTTTACGCCCACAATGTTGTGATACTTTATTAAACATATTAATTAATCGATTTTAACTTTTTAACAGATGGCTTGGGTTGGGTACAAAATTACTATGGTTAAATAATCTGTATTCAAAATTCTGTATTTTAATACTCTGTATTGCAAAATTCTGGAAGTTGGTGAAATATTAGCGCTGTTCTGGATCTTGTGCGAATATTATTGGATTTTCATTTGCAAATTTTTTTCTTGTTACCATGGCAAACGTTTGTATTTTATTGTTGTCATTTTTCAAATGCACCGAATATACAAATGCAAGAGCATATGCACATGATTGCGAAATTCCAAGCCATACATACATACATACATGTAAAAAATACAGAATTTTGGTCCAAAATAATTTTGAATCCAGAATTTAACTTTCCAGATTTTTATTCTACATCATTTGGTTCTTACAGAATTTTAAAATACAGAATTTTAACTGCAAAAATATTTTCAAATTTTTTCCAGAATTTTGAAAATCCGTGGCAATCCCCTTAAAAATATTTTGAAAATACGTCATTTCACAATTCCAATGGACATTTTTTCAGCTGCTTTTCCGAAAATCATAGTGATTTTTTCTATCGTTTGGGATGGGTCCTTTCATTCGATTTGTAAAACTGGTGGTTCCCAAACCCAACAAATGTCTATATTCTCGAATCGCTGTGATGAAAGACACGTTTTCTGTAATTGCCACCTGCAGCCATACCTATTCGGGATCACACGCTACTAAATTTACGACCACTTTAAACTAAATAAATCAGAGTATCGCTTTAACGTTTTATAAAAATGTATCATATTCAAAACGTGTAAATCCGATTTTAAAATTTTATATAAATTCAATAAAACTTGTTGCAGTTTTGTAGCCCATGCAATTTTCAAGTGGCTACAAAATACCATTGATTTTTAACACTTTTTTTGTTGACAGTGTCATGCATTTTCTTCCATACAAAGTATGCTCGACAAAAAAAATTAACAACAACAATAATAATTTTCAAAAATCCATACTATTTTACAGCCACTTGGGACCAGAACTTTATTATACTATAATAAATTTTAAGCNAAAAAATTATCGAAATCAGTTCACGTGGTCCTAAATTATGCGGTAACATACATATAAAACAAAAAAATACAAAAAAGCACAATATTCCGACGAATTGATAACCTTTTCCGTTTTTGAAGTCGGTTAAAAATTTAATGCATATCCGAAATTTATTAACTTATTCACTGCAGGTCATTATGATAGGTCATTGTTGATATTTTTTTTTTT
>NW_016186667.1:0-4573 GCF_001687245.7 Rhagoletis zephyria | reverse complement strand
CAAACCTGAAAAACCTGAAAATGTACTGATTTTTTCCAAGTGTCCTGCAATTGTCCCGCATTTTATTCGTTATTTTAAAAATATCGGACAATGGATGGATNGATGTGCCTCTTACCAAAATATATAACTTGTGGCGACTTCAATGAAAATTATTAGTGCTACAGGCGACCATTTGCATTTTGTCGTCAAAGTCGAAAAAAGTGAGATTTTCAATCAAATACGCAGTTTCATATCACTACAGTAAATTTTGAGCCAAAGATAATGAAAATCGGATTAGAAATGTAAATGCTATGCAGCGCAATCTACACAAATTATATATTTTTGTAAAGGGCACTTTGTAACTCGTCGTTTACGTCGATTTTTGACAAATAACTGCGAAGAGTACCAAAAAAAACAAAAAAAGGGTACTGTTTACGTTTTGAACGACTCAAAATTTGCCTATAAAATAATCATTTAAAGATTTT
Source organism: Rhagoletis zephyria (assembly GCF_001687245.7). Taxonomy (NCBI): domain Eukaryota; kingdom Metazoa; phylum Arthropoda; class Insecta; order Diptera; family Tephritidae; genus Rhagoletis; species Rhagoletis zephyria. The sequence goes on along the minus strand of NW_016186667.1, from coordinate 4,109 downwards.
CACTTTTCGTGTAAACTATTTTAATTATAATATGTTTTACTATACTTTTATAAATATTCATATAAGAAAGATTAATATCGATGAAGAAAACGTGATTCATATTTAAAGTTTAAAATGTATTAAGAATTTAGAACCATAAATACTTTTTTGATATTTTTATACTACGTAAATATATGTAGGCATATTTTTGAAAAATTATCCTTCATTTTGAATCCATATTTATGGTCACCGTACCTATAGTTAAACTCTTGCTAAATTTCAACTTTTTTGTAAGCCACATTTTATTCGAAATTTTATTTTTGATGCAGAAATACTGAAACAGCAGTCGCTTACCTCTTTATATATATAAAAAAAAATAAGATTTTTCGAATTTGTATATTTTTAGGCGACATGAATTTCCATAGTTACATAAATTTGTATGCGTATGTAAATATCAAATCATAGCTAAACTTTTGTTAGTGGTTAACCATGCACCGTGAAGTCGGTACTAAGACAAAAAATAGGTTATCAGTTAACAAGATCATTGAGGTCTTATGAATCTAGTTCATTGAAATAAGCGTTATTTTTTGTAATTTCAAACTCTTCAATAACACAACCTCCTCCGTCCATGACTTTCTTCCAGTTTCAACGATTGCATCACTTTGCTTAAATAAATTTATCGATGCCCCAAAAATTCGATGCTTTAAGCTAAAGGCGAATATTTTTTTAAAACTCGATTCGGCACACAATTTATAAGTATTTGTATAACAAAATAGCCCACTTTTAAATAATTGCAGCAAATCAATCATTCTGCTGATTGCTACTCAAATGTATGTATGTAGTCTGCAAAGTTAAAAATCAACAGACAAATTTGCATCTCATTAGCGTGACAACAAAAATAACAGCTTTGCGTGGTAAAATAGTAATTTGAACTTTTTTGCAGACAAAATTTTTGCAAAATTTGCATTTAATTTTTTTTTTGCAAATTTGTGAAGCACTGCACGAAACTAGTTTTCACCTTTAAAGTTGATTTTTTTATAAGTTGTATTTAAAATTATATTTGGCTTTCCACTTGGCATTTCTTTTGTTATAACTTTATTCAGCAATTTAACTGCGGAGACTTGAGTGGCCGAAAACAGTATTTAATTATGTCCGTTAATGTCATAATTATAGCCATTTTTGGGGTGTTTGTTTGATAAACTGGTTTCATTTTTGAAACTTTGCATTTATATCTACATATATACATATGTATGTAGGTATGTATACATGTAAATACATATTTTTTAAGTGCAATTAAATATTCACCAATTTTTGATGAGTTTGTGTGAGTTGCATTGAGAGGTTTTGGTCTTGGCATCATATTAATTATCGAGATCGTCAATAATCGTAACTAAACGGAGATGAAAAAGCAAACGACTAAATTTAGATAAAAAATAAAACGAAACAAAATAAAAAATTAATAAAATAGGATAATGTGGCAAAAATAAATAAATAAAATAAAATAAAATAAAATAAAATAAAATAAAATAAAATAAAATAAAATAAAATAAAATAAAATAAAATAAAATAAAATAAAANAATAAAATAAAATAAAATAAAATAAAATAAAATAAAATAAAATAAAATAAAATAAAATAAAATAAAATAAAATAAAATAACATAGAAAAATAAAATAAAATAAAATAACATAAAAAAATAAACTAAAACGAAATAAAATACCATAAAGAAAAATAAATAAAATAAAATAACGTAAAAAAATAAAATAAAATAAAATACAATAAAAAAATAAGTAAAATAAAATAACATAAAAAAATAAAATAAGATACAACTAAATAAAATGAACTTAAATAGAATAAAATAACAAAAATAAAAATAATTAAATCAAATTAACTCAAATAAGACAAAATAAAATAACATAAAACGAAATAAATTCAACCAAAATAAATTAAATTAAACAAAAAAATTAAGTCATAGGAAAATAAAATCAAAATAGAATGAGTAAAAGCGTAGTAAAAAAAAAAAAAGAAATTAAAAATTTACGTGTTATGGGATAAGAAAAATTCAACAAATGTTGAGCGAAGTTTTCTCTTCCTCGAGACCAATCTCTTTAGCTTATTCTACTTAGCTGAAAAAGGATGCGCTGACGTCCAAAATCCAGTTAAGTCATACATATTTTTTTTATTTCTTAGTGCATAAAAATATCGGTAATTATATGCGCGTACCTGAAATTAATCAAATATTTTTCTTTATCTCCTAAACTTTGTTGACTTCCTACAAACAAATTTTCCATAATTGTAAATTTGTACACCACAAATGCTTTTTTTTATTGTTCATTTTCATTTATTTATGGGCTGCCTTTTCAATATTGACATACTCTTGTTAGTGATTTTTGTTCATCTCTTTGACATCGCCATAATTAATAAAGTTATTTAACTATGCAAGATTAATATGTGTGATGCGGAAGTTGGCATAAGTTAACAGCTCGTATTTCATGACAATTAAAAAAAAAAAAATTAGAGAACCATGATCAATAGTGAAGTAAAGCGTATGCTAACACTAAATCCAGTTTACCTGCTTGTATAAAAAAAGTAAAATAAGCCAAAACTATGTATGTATTTCAGGCTTAAATTTTAACTGAAAATTTTTCTACTCAATTAAAAGAAAAATACCTACTTGGTAAATATGAGTATTAGTATTTTCAATAAAATTTATGCATAAATCATAGTATTATGGTATGACGACATGCCGTTGATTAGCTAGTCGACTGTCGATTTCTAAGTCTTTAAATTTAATGACGGCAGAAGTGGAAATTTATGGACGGCATTTATATACTGTTATAAACATTAAGATTTGATTGATTTTTTTATGTACATACGTGTAAACACCAGAAAAGTTCTTACTGGCAAAATGATGTTTACCTTCGAAACATATTTACTAAGTAACGATATATTAAAAGAAAATTCTTGGGTTTATTCAAATCCGCATCTTACTAAAATAAAATAATTCATTAACGTACGTATGTACATGCATACAGTGGCGAAAATGTAAATAGGGAAGAGACATTTTAGCAATCTTTTGCTAGGTACTCTTCGACTATTTAATGTTAATTATTTTCTTATGAATGTATAGCTCGTAATCTAAAAAGCCCTCGTAAGTCAAAATTTCAAACTTTGCATAAAAATTAGCGAAATTCGACAAGGTATCATCATCATTTTGAATTTTTAGGCGATTCAATTTTGGTGTAATAAAGTACAAGTTTTAAGCAGCTAGGACTTACCGCTGATTTTTAGATTTTTTCAGCTTCTTAAAGCCTTGACTAGATCTACGATAATAGTTTCCTTTTGAGGTAATCACTTTTGGTGCTGGGAAGACTTTCCTAATTCAGATACTTTTTAACAGTGCCTGGACTGGCTGTATCCTAGAAAATCCTACTCGGAGTGACAGCGATACAAAAATAAAATATCAGGGAACTGGGTTCTTTCTCCGTAGCTAAAATTTCTGTACCAGAGGTTAGAGTGGCTGTAGCAATAAGTGGCAGGCAAGAACTCGCCAGAGATTTTAGTTTCAGCAGATGGAGAGATTCTCTCGAAAAAAAGTTATCGCTCTTAGTTCCCGGATTAGCTCTAGCACTAAATATCTTGACTAGGGCAATTCACCCTAATGCTGGCTAAATATTCCTGACATTAATTTCTTTGTCACCACCATGAAAAGCTCTGGCAAGCGACTGCGATACAATGGCCAACTATCAGGGCGCTGGCTATGTTTTCCAAACCAAAGTCATCCCAAGAATTACGGAAAAGGCCCAGTCTTACATTTTATATCTTTTTATACCAAGGGTATTCTTTAGTGATTGGACAGTTCATTACATGGAAGCTGTCCGGCATCACTGGGCAGTGGCTGCTTAGAGGGAGCATTGCCTTTGTGTCTAGTGCTTCGATAGTTTTCCTTGTTGGGCGCTAGACGGAAGAAAGCAAATCAGGCTAGTTATTGTCTAAAATGGAGATTCGGAGATTTATTTCCAGCTGGGTTGCCACAGGCCTGGTGCTGAATCTGACAATTTCACAACCTAAAATCACAGCGATCACCGCCAAGCATAGTAAACACTTTTTTTGAGACCAGGGCGGAGCTAA
>NW_016186665.1:0-4573 GCF_001687245.7 Rhagoletis zephyria | reverse complement strand
CTTTCGCTTTAGGTCGCTTCATTTCGTTCGCAAAGCAGAGTTTGTATTCTCCATTTTTTTTGGTTTTACTTTTGAAATCTGATATCATTTCATCGTTTTGGTAACTTTTAAATTATTTTATGTGCAATGCAAGTTAGGTATAAATATGTAGTATGCAGCACTTCGTGTGTAATTATAATTTTTACGAGCATAAATGTATGTCAGTATGGAACTAGCTCTTGTGTGAACATATTTGTACAGGCTCTTACGAAAAATTCTTTTACATAGATTGGTATACTAAGTTAATTACGTATACGCAGCGGTGGATCTTACAGTCGTACAAACATAAACATTTAAAAAAAATCGTACACTTTTTCAATTCATAATTTATATTTTCCCTTTTAATTTTTTAATGAGTCAAGTTTTGTCAAGTGGGCCACCCAATGTTGATTTTTCGATTTATTATATTTCATTGACCGATTTTGAAAGTTAACATTGTGTGCAATATTGACATCATTTTGACGAGTTTTTTGCAAACAAATTTTTATGCAAGCTTTTATACTTTTTGCAATATCTCAGCAAGCATTCATTGGAATCTTAAGATTTTTTGACAGTAATTAGAGAACTTATTGTGCAATAAAATAAAGTTGTACGTTTGTAAAATTTCGATTCCTGTTTTATAAAAATTAGTATTTTTTAATCAATTTAATTTTTTTACCAACTTCTCATATACCTACCCTTTGAAAAAAAATTCAAAAAGCATTATTTGGGCTAAATATGCAATTTTATTTTCGTAAAAAAAATACTGTAACTTTGATTGACTTAAAGCTTCTTACCAAAAAAATTAACCAAGTTTAAAAAAATATAATACAAATGAACTGAAAAGCAAAAAATAAAATTTTCACACTTAAGTCTCAAATTATCAAAAAATTTGTCAGTTCATTTGTATTATATTTTTTGTACAATGGTTCATCTTTTTTTTTGGTAAGAAGCTTTAAGTCACAGTAAAAGTATGGTCTGGCGACTACTATTTTCCAGAAGTAACCAAATTGATTTGAAACTTGGATTTTGTGGTCGCTGATTTCGAATATATCAGATTTTTTTATTCAAAATGGCGGATAAAATACGACGCCCAAATTTTACAATTTTTTTCATTTTCGAGCTTGCTGATTTCGAATTTTTAGAATTTAAAATGGCGACCAAATTGTATAATTTTCTCCTTTTCACCAAAAACGTTTATTTACGTGGGTTTTGGAGATGGCGATGACAGATTTTATAAACTCAAAATGCGGGTCCAATGAGAGTTATCGGATTCGGAGCAAAAAAAAATAAATTTTGTTCAAAATAGTAGACCACATTTTCGCTATACGAATATTTTTCCCTAATCATAGGTGCTTCAAATAAAATCTGTTTCCTTTGGATATAATTATCACGAGTGTTTGTATTTGTATTTGATTTGTACAAATTTGTACTTATTTATTGGAAATGTCACCAGCATGACAAGTATATTACCTGTAATTAGGCTAGGTATAAAGTTAAAAAAAAAGTAACATAACATACGCGAGATTGAACAACAAATGGAAAAATGCATTTTTTGCCTATGTACTTGCATATCATTCTTGGTTTACTTTGCAACAAAAAGTTTAAAAAGAATCAAATATCAAAAAGCACGGCAAAACACACGAGAAGATTTCTAGGAAAGAAGGCTATTATTCAGAGAGTGCTAGAACTTAGGGCAACTTTATTCTCTGCCCCCAAACTCTAAATTGAATATTTTTATTGCGCGCAAAGTTTAAAGACCGCCACCTGAAACCGTGTTTTATAGCTCTACTTAAAGTGGAATAATACTACCCAAATAAGAGTCCATTTTGAAAATTTATTTTATTTTATTTAGCAAGCTACATATATGCTGGTTTTTTTTTTTTGTAAATGAAACAAATACTACCTTTATCACTCGAAGACTTATTCTAATTCGAAATGCAAGAATGCTGACTACGAAAGAAAAAAATATGTAAATTTTTTGTAGAAGTGTCAACTTTAACAGCTGATATCTCTGATAAGTCTACACTACTTGTCGTAGCTATTACTTATCAGGAGAGGATTTTGTCTACAATTATACAGCACTAGATAGAATCAGAATGAAGCTTACAGCCAAGTCTTTCTTTGGAAGTATGTGTACTACCAGTTTTATTTCCGCTTAACATGAAAGGGTTTTCACACACACTCACACTCACACACAAAACGATGTGTTCATACAAAAATATATACGTGCCACCCTTTCGCATTGCCATCGACGCTTTTGCCACTATTTATGAACTAAGCACCCAGTAAGTATGTATGTACGTAATAAGTGGTGGCGGTATCAACTTCAGAGATACCAAAGCACTTTCAGTGGCTTTATGTCTCCGCCTGTGGCAAATTCATGTTGGCGCCATTGTTTGGGTGTCATTAACTTTTCGATGTTACCGTTTTATACTTTGCGCATGCAACGCGGTCTCAAATACATATACATACATACATATAAATTTACACTTACTTAAACCCTTTAACACACTTTGCAGGTCCCTTAAATATAAAAAAAAAACACCTCAAATATGTTGGCTGAAATTAACGAATCTATTTATAGATTTATTTATTTTTAACTTTTCCCGAGGGCTATTAACACATTTTGTTAACTTTCCTTTTTTTCTTCTCCTTTTACATCCTATCATGTTAGTCTTTCATTTTCTCTGACTGCGGTGCGTTAACTTTTTATAGCCATATTCTTTATTGGTGTACTCTACCGTTTTTCTCCTTATTTTATTTTCATTTTTTCCCACAATAGTTTTTGTGCATTCTTCTGCTGTCCTCAGTTGATGACTTTGATTGCGATTATTTTTTCTTTTCGCACCCTCATTGCTTGTCCACTTATTTCAGCATTTTCTCGCTTGTACTTCTTTCTTTAATTCCTTACTTTGCTCCATTTCCTGCCGTGGTATATAGACTACTGACATATGTATGTAACATATGAAGGCCCGGTGGTTAATCAACGTTCATAAAACAATCTAAAATTGATAGAAATCTTTGCAAAAGTAAGTTCAAATAAAATGCGAGAAGGGCGACAGCCACAAAAGTGGATACCCCTAAACTTTTAGAAGCGGAGCTTAATGTTGAAAGAAAGCAAATCCATTTGCCCTGCTTTGGCTACAGCTGCTGCCATTTAAGCGACCCATATGCCGCCTATATGCCCACGGATAGAGGTATGTATATAGGTACATAGCAGAGCAGCAACATTGTTTAACTTTGCAGCACTTAGTAGCTAACAACAGTTACCTGCTAATGGCTTCACTATTTCATATTTTAAAGGGTTGCTGGCGTCGGCAACTAATTTATGGCAACATTTAGGAGATTAGTACGTTCGTGTAGCCTCACCTACCTACTATATGTATGTATACATAAACATACATAGTTCTTTGCCATTATATCTATTATACGGCAGAGGTGACTTCACTTCTTACTATCCTGTCTTATAATTTTAACTTTTCAGGTCAGTTTAGTTTCATGTTTTATGTACCACCAAGTACCAATATAATTACCGATACCATTACCATTACCAGTAACAATATCATTACCATTACCATTACTATTTCAAATAAAATAATCATTACCACTACCATTACCATTAACATTACAAATAATCACTACCATTACCTATACCACTACCGTTACCATTACTATTTATTGCCATTATCATTACCATTCTCATAACCATTACCTTTGCATTACCATTACCATTATTATTGTCATTACCAGTATCATAACCATAACCAAAACTTTTACCGTCACATCCGTGCCACTTCACCCCGTTTACAATTCATCACAAAAGATTTAAGCTTCACACTACTTTCTATTACTGCTTCTCTCTTAACTGCTTCAATGCAGACCGTGAAGAACTACAATCATTCCGAAAATTGGGATAACCAGCTTTGGCAGCCATCCAAGTACTACCGATCATCCGTGTCGTACAACTCAAAACGATTTATTGTATTATCAATAATAAAAGTGCATAAATAAATATTTTGCGGTTCTTGTGGCATGATAAGAGTGTTGCTGGCTATTTCGCGCGCCGAATGCAAGGCACAAATCGAAATACGGAGGCGCGCATAAGCACACGTACATTCATGCATACAAAATAATCCCTGTGCGGAAACGCAATCGTGCCGAAATGGTTCGGTACTAGAGAACTTATAACCATGACTATTGCGCGTTAGTTCTCTTTTTGCATGCTAGCAACTGGCGAATTTAACTGTGCGATGTCCTACGGAGTGTCAAATTTGCGTATCACAGAACAGAAGCAGGTAGAAATAAAATCGGCTGTTCGGTCATTCAGAAAACGAAGCATATCTAACTGTTCGTGCTTCTTGCATCAAAATTATTTCAAACTGCCGGGGATCTAGTTGCTATCGGACTGGTTCGTTTTTCGCAATAAAGGTCTAGTACGGCTCTAGAAATTCGGCTCACCAGTTCGGGGTTTCCCTGCACAGATGTATGTACTATGTCTGCGTATTGTAATAGGTTCATTCCTTATCTTTTTGGACTAAAATCTGAAAAGTGT
>NW_016186664.1:0-4573 GCF_001687245.7 Rhagoletis zephyria | reverse complement strand
GAAAAAAAATCTGTTTGCAGCTAATGAAAAAGCAGTAGCTCTAAAAAAAAGGTCATAGCAACTAACCTTAAAGAGGAAAACAACATCATTATGTATAAAATAAGCAGCAATTGTCAGATAACAAGAAAATGCGTATTTAAATGGGAAAACAGCTACAACGACGCACAAGCAGCAATTATTTATCACTTCTTACAGTTGATTGATCAATGCTGTGAGAGAGTTTCCATTCCAAAATGATTATTCTCCCTTAAGTGGCTTAATTTTTTCCGACGGATTTGTTGGCAAGAAAGACAGCATGCAACACTGCTACCAAACTAAACGCGATTACGAAATGGACACACGCACTTATCGATAGCTAAAAATGTTTACCGAACTCACAGGATTGCCCTCAACCGACTACACTATACCCACACGCGCTACCAACGCAAAGTGGGAATTGGAATGGTTCGCCGATCAGAACAGGATTAGATCGCCGAAACAACAGCTCTTGGTCGGGGAGGACTCCAGTTATTTCGGTACGTAAAACCGGCTGCCTTTTCTGACGAGAGTCAAACGGTGGACGATGAGAATTATCTGAGTAGTAGGCAATAGTCGAAAAGAGAATCAAGCAGGGGTCCCATCGGGTAGTGTCGTCTACATTGTGTTCTTCATTTTCCATATTACGAAGTTCTCCCAGCCACCAGAGGGATTTTCGCTGATCTCATACGCTGACGATTGTACATTCTTGGCGTCCGGCAATCTCTCCGAATCAGCTTCTCCAGCACAGGCAGCCTAACCAAAGCCACCGCCCGATAGGCTATTATTGGTTGTACTATAATGGTGTAAATCTTAGCATCCTGGGGCTCCATCTCCAGGATGTCCCTGTCAGACGCTTGCACACTATGTTTCTTCCATAAAAAGTTTAGTGTCCAAGATTACTCCCAGATACCTCACATCGTTGTTGACCACAGTGCAAAATATATTCAAATTTTCCTAATTTGAGTATAGTTACTTTACATAAATACATATGTAGATGCAAATACTATGTATGCATATAAAAATAATATTTTTTCTTCATTGATTCACAGTAAAATGTGAGAAGTAAAAGCGTCATAGACATATGCAGCGAGCGAAATGTTTGCCTATCAGTAGCTGTCCATTGAAAATGTAAACACGCAATGTGATGATTGGCAAACATACTTACAAGCAACGCACAAGTTTGGGAGCATAAAAATGCATATAAATGTAACATAAGAAAGTTGTGCTGCCCACTAACATACATACTTGCGGAGAGGAATATCTATGTATGTACATATGTATGTATGTACAATTAGTCTCTGTGTGAGCAATAAAAAGTTTATGTAGCTGATGTCACTTCATGGCAACGACTATCGCTAATAGGATTACAAAATTGCGCCTCCCGCAAAGCACACATACCCCTATACCCACCTGCGATCATATATGTATGTACACAAAGATACTATACAACCCCCTCCCCTCTTTTATTTGCTGTTGCTTATTGCTTGGTAGCGGCTTTAAACGATCAAGCGAATCACTCGCGTGATCAGTGTTGCCACTGCCTTTACCTTTAAAGTATAAATAAAAAATCGAAGACACGGATTTGGGGAAAAAAAGCCCGTAGTTATAGTCAAGTTAATTGCAGCTTTTTGTCATAATTTTCAATGGGATACCTGTCAAAAAAGCTAAAACTAACTTTAGTGTCGACTTAATTATGACTATAACTACGGGCCTTTGTTTCCTAGATTTGTTTTTAAGAATGGAAAAATACTGACTATAACTACGGGCCAAAGTTTTCGCATGTTCAATGTTTATTAGTACGATTAGATTCCCGCAAATAATACATGCAAAAAATGTTTCCTAGTCTATCAAAATAATACTACTGTAAAATAATTTTGACCTGTTACAATTAGTTCAGTAAATTGTTATGTATTTCCTGCTATTATGGTTACAATGTTTTTCAATCGGATTGGGAGCAAACTATAAAATTAAAAAATTACGCAAAAACTTGTATGTATTGGTCTACAAATTACGCCTTCAAGAAAAATTAATTTTCCTGCTTGTTTGAATTCTCGCTTAATGACATATAAATGACCCTTTAGAATTTATAAGTTATTCAGTCAAGTGGTTGAAAATTCTGCATGGTTGTCAATTTCCTTTCTATGCTAAGAGAAGGATTGCTCGGGATGTAAAAGTTGATTTTTTCGCTTTACAGTTAACTACTAAAGGTCGACAATTTTTTAAAATTTGCAAACTACTTTGTGTTATTAAATGTACTTTTATGTAGCTAAAAAATTAATTTTTCAAAGCCACAAGAAAAGTTTCTTGCTTGGAGGATGAGCAGCCAACTGTTAAAAATTTTGTACATAATAGCTCGTACATAAATAAAAAACAATCCTTCAACTTACGATTATTTATGGGAAAAGCTATCCAAATTTACACTGAGCAAAAAAGCGAAGTATACCTCAAAATTTAGGGCGAAAATGTATCCAATTGGATACATATGTATCAAAACGGCAACACTGCGCGTGATCTTTTCAATTAAGAAACACGGCAATCAGTGTTGCCGCGACGTCATGAAAAAATGTATCGGAAAATTTAAGTGTCTCGCGAAATGAGCGAAAAAATAAAGTATCTTCTGAAAATTTGCTCAAACACGTATCACTTTTGAAGTAAAGGGATCAAAACGGCAACACTGACGACAATTGTTGATACCACCACAGCTTGCCGGTTGCTTGATTTGCGGTGGTGTTGGCGATGGCGATGGCGATGGCGCTGATGTGATTAAAACTGCCAATGTGTGATTGCGCCTGCGCCTGCGTTCACTCACATTACTCGCATTACATTGCTACCGGCAACACTTAAATTGCCGTTGATGAGCGCATGATTTATGGGCGTTTTTATAAATTTTAATGCAGTTTTTATTGCATTTTCCAGTTGTGAAATGCGAAGTTGTGTAGTTGCATAAGAAATACTCGTGTGTGTGTGTGTGTGTAGGAACGAATGCAAAGGCGTGCGGTACGTATGAAATGCCCTTTGTGTTTGAGTGTATGGTGGGAATTTCCCGGCTACGGGATAACTTGCATGTATATGATGGTCATAAAAGCAAATCAGTAACTTCCTTGGAGTAATTTTTATGACCGAGCTTCTATGAAACTGGAATGATTTCCACTCTATTGTCTTTTTTCATCTAAAAAGGGGCTTATAAAAAGAGTATTTAGTTTGCCCAGTCGGCAAAATTAGGAGCACTTTTGGATAATTGCTTTCAAGTGGGGATTTTCAATACGACCTTCTCTTTAGAAAATGTATTAGAAAATCGTCCAATGACCTATACAAACCGGAAGTAAAGGTCAGAAATATGGTCTTTCTAATATTGCTGACACCCAGTAACGATTGTCCGGGCCCTGCGGAATAGTAGTGCGCACTTCTCATCTTAGTCTTAACTAAGTCTAATGCTTACCGAAGTAATCTTTACTAAAGGATTAGACATGGATTAGAAAAAGATAAGAGACGTAAGCTACTTAACAGAAGACCATCCATATACAGTAAAACCCGCTTAAGTACCTCACGAAAAATTTCAGCTTTTTGAGGTACTTAGGCGGGTTGGGCACATAAGAGAACCCGCTTAAGTACCTCGATGCGGGAACTTAAGCGAACATAATTATTGTTGGAGTTACAACGTCTTGTTATCTTACATAAATAAATCCCTGAATAAAGCATAAACATTTAATGAAGTATACGTATGTGGTGCCTTCAGCATCACAATTAGTATCCATAATTTTTCATAGTTTTTCATTAAGTATATTGTTAGATTTTGTATCACTAACTTCTTATCTTTAACCAAAGTCAAATAACTGAGGGAGCAGCTTTGTAACATTAGCGATATAATTCTTGTTCGACCGCCAAACTGACCGGATTCTACGGAATGGTTAGTGTCTCTATTGTCGCAAAGTAGTATCATCGGCCACTAAACGTAAATACATACATACAGTTTGGACCAAACTCAAAAATACCACAGGCATGTACGTGTCTGTCAGATTTTTTTTTTTTTTGGGCTTTATCAAGGCAAAATTTGCTATTCTAAATAAAGCTGAGCTATAATGGATTAGATTTGCTCATAGACATACTTCGGAAAAGGATTGATTCCTGCAGCAAGTGTAAAATTCCACAGAGTCCTTGCAAACACGCATACTAATGNTCAAATAGAAACGTAATTGATCTTACTATAAACGTCAACGAAAGTACTGTATATTGGTAAATATTCAATTCAATTACGCGCATATTAAAATGACCGCGTTCATACTGAAAAAGCATCCGCGAAGTGAATAATCAAGACAAAAACTAAAAAAAAAATTTAATTCGCATGTTGCCTGCAGTGGAATTCGAACCCTGACCATCTCTCGATATCAACAAATTGTGGCATGCATATTTGCGCACTCAGCTACAGCCAGGCATATAAATTTGCTTTCAAATGTTGAATATCCATCAACACCACAGCACGCGATTTGTATGGATAAACACCCTCCTGTACTGCTGGAGTCAATCGCTACTTTTGAACCGCACCTGCACCGACTCC
>NW_016186662.1:291-4574 GCF_001687245.7 Rhagoletis zephyria | reverse complement strand
AAATTGTGCACTTTACAGACACTTTCGGAATGTTGTATAATTTTTCAAAATATTTTCGAAAAGCACAAAGTAGCTATTTATTTTAAAATACTTCATTTTTGCTAAATTGTTGGCCATAAACTTAATGCTTTACTACTCGCTTTTGAAATTATTGCCTTTTAAGAAACCAAAACAAACAAAAAATTCTATGCTTGTCAACAATAAATGCCAAATATTTATGTCACAGAAAAATTGTGCTGAAAAAAAAATAAAATTCGAAAAAAACTGCGCAATGCATGAAATTATGCAGCAAAAATAATAATAAAATAAGAATGCCTGAAATTAAATTTAAAACTAACTTTGTTTGTTGCGCACTCACAATGCGCGCGCGCGCGCGCGCAGACAGCCATACACACACACACACTACACATAGGCAATTGCGGTTTTTTGTAACAGTTGTTGCGGCCTTTTAGCCAACATGTTGCAATGCTAACGCAACATAAAAATCATTAAAAGTTGCATTGATTACTTTTGTTGCGGACTTTTTTTTTTTTTTTGCTGTCTTGTGTTTCGCCATTTTTTTGATTCCATTTTTGCGGTTAGCCTGCTATGTTTTGTTTGTGTTTTTTGTTGTTGCAATGTTGATTCGTCTGTTTTTGCCATTTTTAGTTAAATAAATATGCACATTTTAAATAAAATGCCATCTGCGCAAAATTGTAAAGCGCTTGTGGCAGCAGCCACTTTTTTTGCTAGCACAGCCAGTGTTGCCTCTCTTGCACTCCTTTCGATTTCTAGCTCCCTTCGTTTTTAGTGTGCTTCTTCTTCTTGTTCATTTGTAAAGCGGTCGCGGCATTCGAGGTTGTCTCGTAAGTGCACTTTTGTTGATATTTTTTTTTTCTTTTTGCAAAAAATGTCATCATAAAAAAATGTTATTTCAATGTGGCAATATGCAATAAGTGCGGCATGTTGCTCATTGGTTTTACTCTTACGGCGATAGTGATGTGGTGCGCATTTGTGAATACCACTGCAATCATATGCATCTAGTAATAGATGTAAATTCATATATGTATGTATATCCTTAAATATGTTGTGACTAAGCGAAGATTTTATATAAATTTTTCATGTTTCGATGTCAAAAGAATACCAATAACGAATATAATAATAATATCGATAACCATAAGAACATATTAAATTATTTAAGCGATAACAATACCGATAACAATATCGGTAAAAATAGCGGTAAACAAAAAGTCGATAGCAGAAAACGACAAAACCCGATATGCAATACAATATCGAGAACGCTAATAATAAAAAATAATGTAAACGATATCAACCACAAAACAAAACAATGGGGACACTAATAACAATGCCTAAATATAACCAAAACAACAGTATCAAAAAAAATGTAGTGATGATACTAAGTGTTATCTCAGTAAAGATTTACAGATATCGATAATACTGACGACCACAAAAAGTACAAGAATAAAGATAGCGTTAAAAACACCGATAACAAAAAAGTTTAATGTCGATAACTGTAAACAAAACTTCATGCATAATGAAAAACATATCTGAAATAAGAACGCTGTTGAAAGCAATAATGCTGGATATTTCGATAACATTATGGATGAAATAATATGAATAACGACGTCGATAAAAGGTAATAAAAAAATAATAATTGATCACTAGAAATAGTTATCGCTTACAAAATCCACGAACAGCTAAAGTTGCAATGGCAATACCAGTGAAAATATAGAAAATATAACAAAGATAGAAACATAAATAGATAACGTAAATAATGATGACAAAGCTAACATCCCGAAATAGTTCCTAAATTGAGGTGGGTTGAGTTGAGGTATGGTGAAAATGGGTGTGCTGAATTCAGTTGTGGTGAGTTAAGGTGTGGTGAATTGAGGTATGGTGAGTTTAGGTGAGGTGTGGTGAGTTTGGGTCTGGTGAGTTCTGGTGTGGTGAGTTAAAGGTCTGGTGAATTTAGATGTGGTGAGTATTTGTGTCTGTCTATATCCATTTCTTTATAATTACCTTTATCTTGATCTTTCTTCCCCTTCCTCTTCCTCTTCCTCTATCTTTATCTTTACTTTTACCTGTATCCTCACCGTCACCTTTTCTTTATATTTATCTTTATTTTTACCTTTATGTTTATTATTTTCTTCATCTACATATCAACCTATATTTCTTCTTATATAAGCTAATTGTTTTAATTTACATTTAAATCAATATAATCGAAGATCTGAACACTTTATGAGCTTCAAAGCTTCAAGAGACAAAGAATATGCCTTCTTTCCTTAAAAGGATGTAACATTTTACGAAACAAACACAAAGTTTTCCCAAGGTAAGGCGACATTTTTTGGTATACACGAAATCACCATTGGATAATGGTCATATAGGTCGATCTTTGAGAGATGGCTCATCGGTAAACCAGGCTAGGCGTCTTGTTAATTTAAACTTATTTCACAAGTTTACCCCAATCGCCTCTCCCCAACCAACATTTTGTATCCGCCACTGTCAATAATATGAACAATTTAATTTTGATATCGATAATTATAACGATAACGATACCGAAAACAAAAGCTAAACAACATTTTCATAAGAAGACAGCATAGCGATTTTTTTATCGAAATCTATAAAAATTACTTTAGCTATAGCAGTAACGATTTGCTACTACAGCCAATAAAATCGTCGTTGCCCAAAAAGTTACACAAGCCAGCGCCTTTACATGAGCGCCTCTCGATTTCTAAGCACTCGCAAATTTTTGTTATGCATATTTAATACGAGTTATTTCAAATAAATATCGATTGCGGATCTGTTGCTTTAATCTGCGCCTTTGTTTGCCATAGTATATGAATATAAATTTATTCTTATCCGATATTCTGTTCATGTTTCGAACCTCTTACATTTGTCTTCTCTATTTACGGACTCGCCTTCATCAGTGCCTTACACTTATACATACACACAAACCACAACTATTGTTCTATTGTCATTATCGATTGCGGTTTTTACTTTGTAATTCAAATAAATGCACATTTATAAATTTAAAAATTTGCACCGTTTGTTTGATGGCTTTTAATCTTAATCTGCATTATGTATTTTTATTATTTGCGCAATTTGTTTTTTTTTTGTTAGTATTATTTATTTATGCATGTTGCAACCCAATGTTGCGCACAGTTCAATGAGCAGAAGTGTCTTAATCAAAGCCCAAGCGACCACTCACTTAGCGAACGGAATTTTGATCAGTTACCAGTAGACTTCACCCATCCGCGATGGAGGTCATCTATGTTCATATAAGCGCAGGGAATATTTTATGAAATCTTTCCGAAACAATATTGTAAAAATAAATATTCCGATGAATTCCTTCTTTTTTTTTTAAGTCGGTTAAAAATTACTGCGAATTTTGTATGTGTGTTGAAAAAAATCGCAAACGTTTTTGGCATTATGTCTGCTTTGTAAGCATTAAATTGTTAGCAAACGTGGTGAGAATGAACAAAATTTATTTATAAATGCAAATATTACAAGACAGAAGCACTTAGTGGCAAGGTTCAGCAGGCGTCGGAGGCTAAATAATGCCAGCTGTTTTTGCTGGTTCACAAAAAAAAATTAATTCTCTTTGTTTTGGAAAGTATTACTGCAAATATTGACGTGAATGCTGCTCTAATGCGCCGACTTCCCGATAACAGAAGACAATCCCCTACATCCGGATTGAAATCCATTTTAAGTGCGGTTGTTTCCACCGACAGTCGGATTTGTACCACCACACCAAACTACGGACCTGGAAGGGATCAAAACTGCCGAAAATTCAAAATCTTATCGGATTGGCTTGAAACTTGTCACTGGAGTGTTATTGTTGCCGCTTATAATGAATCTGGAGTCAGATTGGAAAAACTCAAAATGACGGATCCAATATGCTGGGCGATATGTTGAAACTCGATCGCATTATCGTCAATCTTGTTGTACACGGCTTTTGTGGTCGCTGATTAAGGATCTGACATTAGATTTTGAAAATTCAAAATGGCGGATCCAACGCCGTACGCAACGCTGAAAACCGATCGGATTACCCTCAACCTTGTAACACAGGGTTTTTTGTGGTCGTTGACAATTCAGAATTAAAAACTGAAAATGCTAAATCTAATATATTTTATTTCATTTAACTTAATTTAATTTTGTCTAATTTACATTTTTCTAATTTTTACTTTATTTTATTTTAGTTTATTTTATTTTATTTTATTTTATTTTATTTTATTTTATTTTATTTTATTTTATTTTATTTTATTTTATTTTATTTTATTTTA
>NW_016186662.1:0-172 GCF_001687245.7 Rhagoletis zephyria | reverse complement strand
TTTATTTTATTTTATTTTATTTTATTTTATTTTATTTTATTTTATTTTATTTTATTTTATTTTATTTTATTTTATTTTATTTTATTTTCTTTTATTTCATTTTATTTCATTTTATTTTATTTTACTGTATTTTATTTTATTTTATTTTATTTTATTTTATTTTATTTTATTT
>NW_016186661.1:0-4574 GCF_001687245.7 Rhagoletis zephyria | reverse complement strand
ATTTTATTCAGTTACCTCAATCAAGTAATTTTTTTAAGGCGCAAGAAAATAGAGTAGAGTATGTATTTGGAGATTAAGCGAAAGAAAAAAGACCAGGATTCCAACGAATTATTCTACATGCTTTTGCAAAGCAAAGAAATATTTAATCAGAGAAAAAAGCTAAATCGCAGTTTAAAAAAATAGTGGGCTACTTTTTGCTCCACTCAATTTGGGTTTGCAATTTTGTGCAATCTAGCAATTTTTCGGGGTCTAAAGTCTATTGTTGACGAGTTGGTAGAATGTCTCCCAAAGTTTGCTCTGAGCCACCCCTGTCGCACAAAAAATTATGATTTCGCCCCCAATAGGTTTTCGTTTCAAGAATTTTCATAGCTGGCTTGTAAGAGTGACGTCCAGAATATGGCTGCTGCTGGAGAAAAAATCCTCTAAAAGCTGAAAATTGCTTAATTCAAAGTATGCATCTGGAGGCTCGGTAGCCGAGTGGGTAGAGGTGCGTACTAACACTCTGTAGGACCTGGGTTCGATCTCTGGTCCGAGCAATATTTAAAAAACTATAAAAACGGTTTTCCGCCATTTTTCATGCGATGACGGCTTTAAATTGTTGGTCCTCCCATTTGTGTTATAACATCAAAATTTCAGAAAGAACCACGACTTTACATCTAAAACTACTTATGTAAGCATATTTGGAGCTCAGCAATTGATTTTAATTATTTTTCAACTACACTCCAAGAGTTGTGGCACTGTGAACTACTTAAGCCTCTATGCAATTTTGTATAAATACATATCTAGGAATGTATATACATATGTTAGAGATGCTACCTTTTAAATCGATTAAATCGAAGATCCGATTCGGTGTTTTGTCGATTTTTTAGTTCTGATTCGATCCGTGAATCGATCCAAAAAAATCGAGAATCGACATTAGATTTTATCTCAATTGACGCATATAACATTGCATTAGACAATCTAGAAAATTTTAATCGCATTTAATTGAAGGCTAGTACAAATATTAAAGGGGTTTGGATATTGCATCAAGCTTTGATTTAGCGAAAACAAAAAAAAAATCGTTTTTGAAACAAAAAAATTTTCAAAAATCTGTGTTGCGAAAAGATTTGTATACGTAAGCTTTATTTGGCTAATGTCTTAATTTATAATACATTTTTTTAATACCGGTTAATTTTGAAATAAAAAAAAAATTCCAGTTTCGTTTAGGTATTCACGGATTGTTAGCTACCTTATAGCTTTTGGATAAAACTAGATAGTGAAACCGTTATAGCAATACATATTTTAAATTATACTTACAATAATGCTTGTAATTTCAGTGTTGCTCAGAAGGCCGTATTTTGTTTCTTTAAGGCCCAATTTCAGATGGCCCATTTAAGTAGAAATTGTTGATTAGCTTAAAAAATTCATTTTCAAATCATACATTCAAACTGCACTTAAATTGCCAATATTGACTATTTAAACATGAGCGATATGCAACCCTGTGTTTGTACCAAATGACCAAGATTGGTGGATGCGTTGTTTTATCAATATTGCCAATGAATACGCAGCTGTTCAGTACAAAATGTAAACAAACCAACAAATGCAACAACAATTAATGGCATTTAAATAACAATCCAAAATTAAACTTAAGTGCCATTTAAATATTAATTTGAAATTGGTCCTAAGAAAATTAAGTAAAAGGCGTTTTTTGGCAAATTATATGAATCGATCTTGGGAGATCGATTTATTTTTTGACGATTTCTTCCTGCATCGATTAATTTTATTTCGATACGAAGCGATTCAAAAGTAGATTTTTTTATTTTGATCTGGTATCTCTAATGTATATGTGTACATACACACAATAATTTTCCACCGCAATGCACAAACCACGCTACTGACATATGAACACACACACCTCGCAAACGTTCTTCAAAAGTGTATTATCTAACTCAAAATTTTCTATTTGTCAGAAAACAGATAAACACTTTCTGTGCTCAGCTTCATCATATGGAGACAGAACTTTCACTATGCCGCAGAAGAGTTCGTTGCAAGTTGAGTGGGTTGAATGCGTGAAACTTTAGGGAAACTTTTGCAAAACGAAAGCATATCATACAAACAGCTACATGCATGCATACATACATACATCCATACATGCAAAAATACGTGTTTGTGTATTCATTAATTATAACTATTAGGAACAAACAATTATTGTTATTATTATTATAACTGCGATTTCTCATTATTTGCTTAGTTAGCGAGCGGGCAGAGTAAGGCGACAGCCACTTCCTTATGTTTATTTGTACACTTGCTTGTTTCGCTTGTTAGTCTTGTATTTTGCTTCAGTAAAACCA
The DNA here is from genome assembly GCF_001687245.7 of Rhagoletis zephyria. Classification (NCBI taxonomy): domain Eukaryota; kingdom Metazoa; phylum Arthropoda; class Insecta; order Diptera; family Tephritidae; genus Rhagoletis; species Rhagoletis zephyria. The sequence goes on along the minus strand of NW_016186661.1, from coordinate 2,244 downwards.
CAGCTAAGTACACACAACAACATAGACTACAGTGAAACCTTCTTCAGACGGTTACCTCTATTACTTTTTTTTGTATAAAATATGTATGAACAGGAAAGTATGTTATTCGTATGTACATAGCGTATGAGTAAGATTTTTTCCTGCTCTTATTTCACACGAAAAAGTGCTTGCGCGTTTTCATTTGACCACTCATTCCTTTTTTATTTATCCATCAATCTTCTTCATTATTGAAAAAATTGCCACGGAATCTGTTAATTTTCAATTTTTTTCCGTGTTAAGTTTGAATTTATTTATTTTTTTTTTTCATTAAAAAAAAAAAATAGAAAATCTGGCTTCATCAGGCTTATCAAAAAGTGATGTATATACGGTTCATGGATAATGTTGTTAGCTTTCATTTGCCATACCTGGTATTAAGATTGTTGAAGTGCTTCCTAAGATGTACATGATTAAGTGGAGCCATTTTTTTAGTTGAAACTATAGAAAAATTTTAACGGAGTTTTCGGAGTCAGGTAGTAATTCTACAAAGGATTTAGATAGTGGGATCCATTGAGCACTTTCTCTGTATATCAATTCAGCATCATTTTGAGTACGCTGTTTGTAATGCTGTTACGCTTAAAATCGTATATTATTACGGTGACCATCCGTCCTGTATTATACGGGACAGTCCTCTTTTTTGACCCATTGTCCTGGCAATTTATTTATTTTATACGGGACGCCAAATGTTCTGTATTTCTCTTCATGTCCTGTATTTGTCCCGTATTCGGTGTTTCGACCCCTTTACAGCTCATTAAAATGGCATGCCTATGAACGAGCTTTAAGTGATGTCGGTATATGATCCTAATTTTCTCCATAAACAGTTATTTTCTTTTCTTAATGCCTGTGATTCGAATCGAGGAATACATAGAGTGACCAAAATGGAAATTAGGACTCGATATTTAGTAAGTTTTGGCTATATTTCCTTGGTTTATTTAATGCATTTTAATTATTTTATTAAAGTAAAGCTCTGTTCCGAACAAAAACCATATAATACAACTTTTCAACTTTGTGCAAAAAACTATAAAAGTTAAATCTGCAAGGTTTCACAAAAATTTCAGTCGTTTTAATTAGAATCTTTATAAAAAAATTTGGTTTGCCGTTTTATAACTAATTAAAATTTATTATTATAGTGTGCGAGTGGAAAGAGCTGCTCATTTGCTTCTCTTTTAAAAAAATGGTCAAACATACTTACTTTGTATGAAAAGAATGCGTAACACCGTCAACAAAAAAAGAAAAAATCCAAAAATGAATGGTAAGCCTTGGCGATTTAAAATTGCACTTTATTATACTAAAATTTAACAGATTTGACCGGGTAAAAATCGCGAGAAAATTATCCTATAAATATGTGAAGTTACATAAGGATACTGTTTCAGGGCTAATACATCTAGGATCGTTGAAGAAGGCTTTAAGATCTGTAAGCTGTTGTGGAACAAATTTGAAAATTAATTTTTTGTCCCGTATTCGGCTCTCATAAATATGGTCACCGTATATATTATGCTTAATATCAATATAGATAGTCGCGCTAACTGTAACGTAATCTCCAAAATAGCTACTTGATCACTACAACGAAATAAATTTAATTAATTAAACTTTTTAATATACCACGCTTTTATAAATGGACTGAAAATTAGAAAATAATACTTCTCAGTCCCATAGAATTTGTTTTGATAACTTTTGATTTTGAAATTTTAGCAAAAGTCACTATAAACAATGTAGAGATTGAAAACGAAAAACGCTAAAAATTTTAGCTCCATAAAAGATATTAAGCTTCATTTCTCATATAGTATTTATCTTGCATATTTTATTTTAATTTTCAAAACGTTCCGAAATTTTCGCTATAAATTCATGCCCGGTCATGCCCTAATCCAGTTCTTAACAGTGAAAAATCAATTTAAAAACAAAGTAAATGTTTTTATTTCTACCGCAACTAATTTCTCCTCTTCTATGATTTTGATCCATACCTACATACATTTGTAAATTATATTTTTTATTTGAACGATGTGACATAAAATCAATTACAAAATTCTAAAATGAACTACCCTTCCCCTTGAGCCGACAAAAGTTGACTGTCGGTCAGTGTCCGCCCAAGGGAGTTTTCACTGTACATACATATTTATGGATATATGTAGGCGCTCTTATTTACCCACAATTATTTATTAACGTAGGTTCAGTTTATATTCAACATATTGTGCACGTTCATTTGTACAT
>NW_016186660.1:0-4574 GCF_001687245.7 Rhagoletis zephyria | reverse complement strand
GTAACAAGAGCAAATTCAATTTAAATCTATTAAATACATTCTGGCGTGTTTCAGTCCTTTACCCACAAAAGCGGCTATAACTATTTTTTTCTATTCAAAACAGTAAGTGTGGCACCTTTCTGAAATCTTTATTAAATAAGCAATTTTTTTATGTAATGTAAAGTTATAGCTCAGTACATTTTTTTTCACCCGAGATAGTCAAAGTTGGGGAAGAAAATATCAAAAAGTTAAAAATCCAGAAATAGCCCTAATTTTATGATGGTTCCTTAATATATTTTAACTACATTGCATTTGAGTATGGAGTATGCGTATAACTATTCATTTTAGTGTACAGACTTATCCATATGCACATATGTCTCTTTATACATACATACATATCCTCACTAGATACGAATAAAGACGCGAGCTCAAAAGTTGATAGCGAAAAAAGAGGCGTAAAAAAATTTCCGCGAAGAAAGACTCTTAACACAGGTGATGGCAAATAAAGCCCCGTTAACCTCTTTGCCAGCGAAGAAAGACCAATAAACTTATGTCCGCGGTCAACTATATTTTCGAGTGCAACATTATTCCCCAGAACTCCCCAAAGAGTTTTTCCGAGCTCTTTATTCGTGTCTAGTGACGATATTATTATTAATACGTCGAAGATACCCGCGCTGCGACCTAAGAAGATATATTGTGCTAAATCAGAATTGTAATCTCTCCAAACTTAGGCTATTTAAAAAGCTCAGTACTTTGGGTGAGGCCATGTTCCAAATTTTAGATGGAGAAGGCAATCGTCCTCCAAGGTGTATCAATCTACGATTCATGCTTCGTGGACAGGCACATAGAATATACTCTGGGGTTTCTTTCACCAGCCGACAACTCCTACAGTCCGTCTCTACGGAAAGATCCGTTTAATTAAAACCGTACGTTAACTTGCAGTGTGCTGTCAGGTTGCCAGTAAGAGTTCTAAGTTCAAGGTGTCTTTCGGAGTTCCTGCTGGAAAGAGTTATGCATATCTTTGATTGTCTTATTCCCTTTGACTTCCGCCAGTAGGCAGCAATTTGAGATTATTCCCAGCTAGCTCCTAAGTAGGTCTGCAGTGTATCCCTTAGATGTACCAAGGACCATGCAAACACATTTGGGCTTCACGCTTTGCGAGACAGTCAGCACTTTCGTTGCCTTCAAACCCTTCATGCGTGACGCTATTGTGGGCTCGCAGGTGGNCTTCATGCGTGACGCTATTGTGGGCTCGTAGGTGGTTCAAGAATTTACAAGCCTTGATGCCGTTTTAAAAGACTCTAAGGCCTTTAACGCTGCCTGAATGTCCGACATAATATTTATTCTAGCCTCATTTGCCTTCTACGATGACATTCGCGAACACAGACTTCGATTGGGAAGACTTCCGCCTGAAATATTGTTGAGTACGAGCCCATTGGCAGACTTTTCTGGAATCTTGGTCCAAGTACGCCATAAATTATATCGCTACCTAAAGGTGAAAAGGTGCCAAGTCCATTTTTTTTTCAAAGTTTCGTTTTTGATGCAGAATGATAGGTAATACGAAACTACATCGATTTTTCATCTCTCGTGAAAGATTTCTAAAAATAGACTTGGCACCTTTTCACCCTTAGGTATTGCATATTGGCAATAATAAGGTATACGTTTGTACTTAGAAATCAGGTATATTTACATGTTTGTGGCCGCCATTATACGAAAGCACCGGTGAAATATTTGTGTAAAAAAGGTTACTAAAATATTTGGAGATACGTATGTACATATTTTCTATTTTTCGCAAATAACTATTACTCATTGTCCCGAAACCTACCAAAATCCAATCAAGCCTACCAACCTACCAAATGGAAAAANATTGGCAACACTGATTGAAATGTATGGTAGAAGTGTGTAAAACAAGTTTGCGTTTTACAAATTTTAATATTTTCGCATGGCGCAGCTTATAATTTTTTATGAAAATATACACATACAGCCCGCGACATTTTTACCAGTTTTGCCCACTTTTCTTTTGATTTTTTAAGGTTTACTAACTTTTTATTAAAGTTCAGCTCCTTGTCTAACAAAACCCATATAAGTGCAGATACAAAACTTTGTACAAAAATTATAAAAATTCTCCAAACTTTTCATGTCAATTCCAAATATTTTAATTAGAATTTCTAAATTAATGTTTGGTATACAGTTTAATAGCTTATTGAAATCTACTTAGTACAATAAAGTTTTAAGTTGTTAAAAAATCGTATTGATTTTAGTATGGTTTTGTTTATAGTAATAATAATAATAATAATAACAAGACACGTCCAGCTAGCACAGCTCAAGCTAAACCAGGTCATGCGCAACGTGAGTGGATGAATGAGCGATCACGGTCTGCAATTGGCTACAGCCAAATCAGAGATCGTGCTCCTCACCAGGAAACAAATCCCAACAATTATAAACATGATGGTCGGCCCTCAACTCATGACAACTTCTAGGTCTACAAAATACCAAGGGATGAAGCTTGACAGCAAACTCACATTCTGGGAACACATCCATGGAGGATGTGAAAAAGCTGCGCAGGGCACGGTGGCTCTAAGCCGGCTAATGGCGAACGTGGGCGGCCCGAAGCCATGCCGCAGGAAGCTTCTGATGACAGCAGTCGAGTCAGTGCACTATGCATTGCTTCTGCATACCGTACAGTGTCCGCGGACGTGGTTCTAAATATTTCTGGCGTCATGCCAATTGAGCTACATGCTTACGAGCGAAAAGAGATTTACAATCTCAGTGCCGAGATAGGTCGAGCAGCTGCCGCGGCAAGGGCGCGCGAGCAACTGATCCAGCAGTGGCAACAAAACTGAAACGCGAGCACAAAAGGTCGATGGACGCACACCCTGATAGCCGACCTTCAAACATGGTTGACCAGACCGCAAGGGGAAGTCGATTTCTACCTGACGCAATTCCTCACCGGTCATTGTTACTTCCGAGAATATCTTCATAGAATGGGAAGGGTGGACTCACCGTTCTGTCACTACTGTGGAAACGTCGAAGATAACGTGTACCATACATTCTTCACCTGCGAATACTTCTTGATTTCGCGCAGAATGTTGGAAGAAAGATACGGAGACATAACTCCGAACAACAAAATTGGGGTAATGATCTCCAGTGCAGACAAGTGGGACGCAGTTGCGAGATACATGAAATGCGTACTCCGCTGCAAACGAAAGGACGGATGTCTACTGAGGACACCCGAATGAAACGCCCCTACGAAGGAGCAGCCCCGAGGCTCTAGCAGCCCTCTCCTGCATCTGAAGACATGCAGATGCGGGATTCTTGCGCGGGAGGTGGGAGTTTTGGTTTTCGTGGGTAGCCCAACACGCTTCGGTGGGAGTCCCATACTCGGGGAAGGTAGTATAGAGATTAGCGCGCCCGGCCAGTGCATAAAGCATTTCCCTCTCCTACGAACAAAAAAAAATAATAATAATAATAATAATAATAGTAATAATAGGGCTAAGCTCAGGGCCTTACCGGGGTCACACAGGGCGGATCGTGAACGGCCTACTCCGGTGGGTTAGCTACGAATAACCAGTAAGCAGTCCCAGACTAAGAGCGGCAGGAGCCGAGGGCCTGATTTAAAAAATCAGAAATGCTTGATGAATATCCTGTGCCCGGGCGAACAGATGCCGCCTCCCAAAAAGCATCCCAGGATTNGGGTTAGCTACGAATAACCAGTAAGCAGTCCCAGACTAAGAGCGGCAGGAGCCGAGGGCCTGATTTAAAAAATCAGAAATGCTTGATGAATATCCTGTGCCCGGGCGAACAGATGCCGCCTCCCAAAAAGCATCCCAGGATTGAGACCAGTTAGATCCTGTTCATGGCATACTGGAATTGGTATACGATTAATTCGACATTGGGCTGGCGAGAGCAGTATTCCACCACTTTATTATGTGAGGGTGACACCTTAGAGAAATGGCTGGTGAGCTAATGCTGTAATCGCCTACGTCTCGTTAAAACCCTGGCAGGTCTTCAAGTACGTTCAGTACACGTCGCNTTGGTATACGATTAATTCGACATTGGGCTGGCGAGAGCAGTATTCCACCACTTTATTATGTGAGGGTGACACCTTAGAGAAATGGCTGGTGAGCTAATGCTGTAATCGCCTACGTCTCGTTAAAACCCTGGCAGGTCTTCAAGTACGTTCAGTACACGTCGCCATTTAGTTGGCCGCACAGGTCCAGTTGAGATTTACTCCTGGCTTTGCGCTCCATTGGCTCTGAACACAGTATCCCATAAGGACTTGTGACAACCCTCGCGATGGCCTGCTCCTTTGGGAGAAGGGAACTTCGGGACACTTAAAGCGACTGTACTACATGTGGAGATAGCGGCTTGAAGCGGAGACCCAATAGAACTGAAATGATCAAACAAACAACAAATACAAATACAACAGATGCAGATGTTCTCGAGGAAGAATGCAGCGCATTCAGAAAGAGCAGTAGAGTTGTGCGTTCCCCGCCACAAACTCCTCTGCGGGCAAAAGCCGGCACCACGAGCACGTAGAAAGCCATCGACGTGGCGCAGAAGGGTACACCTTTGCAAACGACAACTCCCGGCAG
>NW_016186659.1:0-4574 GCF_001687245.7 Rhagoletis zephyria | reverse complement strand
GAAATGTTTTACCAACTGTTAAGTGTTAAGTTCAAAGTTGATGGAGATAAAAGTACCTACACAGCGTCTTTATCTCAACAAAAGTTATTCGTTTACTTTTTTTTTAAACCTCGATTTTTCTTTTTCACACAGAAAGTGGTGCCGATCCGAACGGAAAGGAGCCCCATTTATCCTGAGACCTACTCAAACATACATAACATAACATACAAAGATAGGTAAAAGTTTAAGGACGTTATACTTTACAAGCTGACGGTATCACGCATTTTCCTCCATACAAAGTAATTTTTTATATGAAAAAGAGTGCATAACACCGTCAGAAAAAAAAATTATCAAAAACCAGCGCGATTTTATAGCAACTTATGACTTGCACTTTATTATACCAAAATTTAATAAGCTATAAAACTGCATACCAAAAATTATTCTAGAAATTAAAATGCATGGAATTGGGATGAAATGTTTTGTTTTTGTACAAAGTCAGAAATTTAGATTTACTTTGATAGATAAAGAGCCATACTTTTACATAAAAATAATGAACCATAAAAAAATCAAAGAAAAGTAGGCCAAACCGGGAAAAAGTTTGATGTGCTATCAATTGTTGCGGGGTGTACATAAATGAAGATACTGGAATCATTATACTGCACAGCACTCGGCTGGGTATTAGACCAAAAAAAATTTTTTTCTTAAGAGATTGAGTCATAGGTAAAGAAGTAATTTTTCTGTCGAGATATGGGCCTTCAAAGTTCGAAATAAGACCTTTGGTAAAAAATTATTTTTTATTATTATATGCAAATAACTAAAAAATTAAAAATATAGACGTAGTCCGCCTTTTGCTCTTATTTGAATGGTATATAACTTTTTTTGTGTTAACTTATATTACAGGTGCTATGTGGGGTCAAAGGCCGGGTCTTCGAAAAATTAAAAACCTTATATGTATTTCAAACAATTTTGAAGTGATTTTTAAAAATCACTGGTATCGTTGTAAACGTGATTAAACACCCTTTCGTTTGATATGCATACTTATATACTTCGTTGGTAAATATTTGAGAAAAAATATCCAAAAGAAAAAAATAGCTTTTTTATAAAAAAATATTTTAAACAACAATATTGCTAACCGATTTTCAAAAAAATTTATATCGTTATAAACGCAATCAACCCTTCTTTCTCCTGATATGCGTATTTGTATACTTCGTATATAACAATTTGCGAAAAAACACTCAAAAAGAAAAATACCTGTTTTATACAAAAAAAAAAAACAAATTAACAAAATAATTACTAACCGATTCTTAAAAATTTGGTATCGTTGTAAAGGCGCTTAAACTCCTTTTCTTCTGGTATGCATATTTGTATACTTTGTTTATAACCATTTGAGAAAAACAAAAAAATACCTTTTTTTATTAAAAAAAAATTTAAACAAGAAAATTACAAACCAATTTTTAAAAACTTGGTATCTTTGTAAAGGATACCAGGATAGCGCATATATGGTGGCATAATAATGATTCCAGTATCTTCATTTATCTATATTGTAACTATCCATATCTTATAATACGAAGTGTACAATTTTTTTTTTTTTATCTAAAACTAATAAAGTTAGAACGACGGAATTAAAGGAAGTGGTATTTAACATATTAGTTCTTGACATATATTTTTTCAAAAATACATATTGGAAATTTCCAATGATATTCAAGGATAAAGTTTTAAAGGATAATTCCAATACTTATTCGTCCTGGTGCACCCAAAAAATAAATTTTATTTCTATTCTACAGAATTTTTCCTTTTAATTGATACCCATATTGTTATTCAATCGTATTCTAGAAATGTCAAAGTCCTTTTAAAAAATATCCTCACGTCAGAGAGAAAAACTAAAAACGCAGTTTTACTATATTTGGCCTCCAGTTTTGTGAATATATTGATTTTTGCGTGTGTAAAATTGACTGCCGCACGGTATAATAACCAGATTGGCACTTACTCATATGTTAGTGTTTGGCCGAGCTTCTCCTCCGATTTGTGGCATGCGCCTAGATATTGTCACACAAAGCGGAGGGACCTACAGTTTTACGCCGACTCCGAATGGCGATTGTATATCTATGAGAAGCTGTTTTTCATGGCGGAAATATTTAGGCTGACTTCCAAAACGTCAACTGCTTTGCATACGTACAATATATAATGTTCCATAACGCCGAACTACAAAATATTGACAATGTATGTATACCTTTCCGAAACGCACCCGAAAAGTTACACTCAAACACTCGGAGGTTTGCCATTGCGTGCCGAGGGGCGACTGCTTTTAAGAAAAAACCTTCATCTATATTTTTTTGCTATGTTGCTTTGAACAGGGCCCTGCGGAGTGGAATCGCGCACTGCTAACCACTACACCACAGCGGCCTACATTCATTCTTTCATTTATTACATTAGTCAAATTCACATTCTTGATATTCAACGCTCAGTTGATCGCATTAGCGTGACTAATTTTAACGGATTTTTTTTTTAGAATTTTATTCACCCTTTTCTATAATTCTACATGTTTATGTATGTATGTACAGAGTATATCCCTCTGCCAACCACACCTACCAACCGTCAGACGTTAAGTCAACGTCTAAGTAAACTGCAGCAAACGGTCGTTTAACATTTTTTAAATGACGTCTAGACATTTTGCATGTTGTCGCCATCCGCAATTTTTATTTTTAACATAACGTAATTTTCTCTACAGTTGCACTTTTAGCCAAGTTACCAAACCCTTTCATTCGCATTTGATATTTGATTTCGCTTAAGCTGCCTTTGTTTTTGGCCACAACACTTGAGAACCCTTAAGCGAGAGAGCAAGGCAGTGAGTGAGTAGTGAGGCGGTTAAGGAAGTTTGAAGGCAAAAACGATAATATTAAAAGCGAATCGCAACTTGCAATATGATAATTAAAACACATGCAAACCCAACATAACAACGAACATTTCCGTTTCCGCTGCGTAATCACCGACAGCATACTTAAGCAGAGCATAAGTAAACTGAGTGTGTAAAGTGAACACTTCAAAATAGCCGAGTGACAGCGGTGAGTCCGTGCGCCGACTAATTCATAAGTGCTCATATAAAATAGAGTACGGCTAACAAGCTTGTCTTTTTAGGTACTGGTTTTTTTGGTCGAAGTTTTTATTTGCAAACGAATTTGAAATTATGAACTTTACGCGCGCAAACTTGCCACTGCTATAACAACTAATGGGTAACAACTCTCTGATGGCGGTACTTACTTACATGTGTTTTTTCTCTTTGAAGTGGAGTCCTTTGTGATGCACAAGCAATAAATAAACTGCAGAAGTGTGCATTTTTTATTGGATTTTCATGGTCTTACGTGAAATGGACAACCGGAAGCTAGCTTTAACTTAATATAAGTACTTTGCCAGTACATATATGGGTCTTTGTTAAGCTTTGGATGTAATGAGTTTATAGGAACGAAGATTTTATTGTCCAGCCTTTCTGCTGCGATCATAAAATCTTAAAGAGTTCAACATTTTTAAAGCAGTATCAAATCGGGCTCTATTAGAGGAACCTGCTTGAGGCCCGTCTTAGCGCTGCTAATGAACTCTAGCCAAAGGAAATTTTCATGGCTCCAGCAGTCAAGCGAGCCAATGTGTTGCGTGTAAGGACCAGTTCTACAAAACCGCGTAACTGACATTTTCTACCAAAAATTGTATTTTCTCGCACAAGCTCTTCTCTCAATCCTTATCCATTCGTCCTGAAATATTATAGCCAGAAATGCGATTTCTCTATAAAAAAAGAGAACCGTTTTGAAATATGAGTGCTTTTACTCTCCAAAAAATAAGTTATGTAACCTCACATACTTGCAACATACTTGCACTTTCCATTGAATTTTACAAAACTTTTCAAGTAGCGCTTACGAGATATGTATCTGTACAAGTATCTTGCTTTACAGTTAACTCATTGTTTTATACACCCACACACACATATACAAATGCAAAGATTTACATTAAGCACTTCAAAAAATATATACCGATTTAACACAGCCGAACTCCCAATGACATGCCTACAAAAGCAGTTATGTAAGTAAATATTCATGTACATTAGACTGCATCACTCCCCATACAAAAAAAAAAATCGGTACCGTTTTTTCCACTGGAATTATAAAATCTATTATATTTAAAGGCCTCCACCTAAATATCTCGGAAAAATATTAAGATTTACGTGAGCTGGACCGATTTTAAAATACCGCCAAAAATTGAGTTTTTTTTAATAAAAACAGTCTTTTTTAATATTTTTTGAAAAAATTGCCTCAGATGACTAAACAGTTTTCATAAAAATATTTTTAAAAAATTTTCTACGGAAACGTAATAAGTTTAGTTTAAGAAAAACTTAAATAACCCAGCCAAAAGCTTACCAATTTAGACTTATGAGTTGGCATTGGTAAGGTATTTTTTCAACCTTTCAATCTCTTGCGAATAAGCTGATTCAAAGTATGAAAGAGGAAGGTAAGATAATCGAGTGTTATTCCATGTTGAATTAAAAAGTAAAGTTTTGGACCAGTTATTCAATTTTTTCTTAAACCAATATTTGAAAAAAGTTCTGATGC
>NW_016186658.1:0-4575 GCF_001687245.7 Rhagoletis zephyria | reverse complement strand
CCCAAAATGCGCATCAGAGGCATTATTTTTAACATTTATAAGGAAACTGCTCCGATAGATGCATTTAGCATACCTGCACATTGGCGATACCTACCTTAAAAATTGTGCGACTAGTATCAATTATCAAAGAAAGTATTACCTTTACCTGCACTGGCCCTACAATTATCTAATTTTACAACATTTTATTTATTTTGTTCATCTCGCAGAACAACGAAAATGGCTATAAATTTATGTAGTTATATAGTTAATTAGATACTATTCGGTAAAAATTTCGCTTGCAGTAATTTCTACGTGGTAAGTGCTTCTCCATTATTTGGTTTCATAGGGATTTGGATACCTTCCTCATTGAAGTAGTAAAGAAAATTCGCTTAGGTGCTTTTTTTGGTTAAGTGCACAAGTTTTTCGTGCAAAGAAGGATGTGCAGCTAAGCAAAATATACTGTATATTATTATTAAACTTATTTATTTTAACAATTTCATGCAAGAAAGTTTTTCTGCTTGAGTTTATGTAAGTTTTTACAGACAGTCTTTGGTTCGAATTTGACCAATCCGTAAGGTACAAAACTTTAAATACCGCTAAAAACGTTGCTGGTAGGATTCCAGTTAATATGCGACATTAGTCGTGTGGATAGTCACAATCCACTAGCTGTCTGGGCTACTCTCTTATTTATCCATACTTATAAAGTGGCACTTATATTTTTACCAATACCCGCGGATTCTGCTCCATCGGTTAACGAGATACATATATGTGATCATAAGTGGGCTGTGCGACGCCCCTTTTCCAAAATTTTATCACAAACGTTTTTCTTGGTAAAGAATTGTTGCAAGCGTCAATTTTGGATAAATTAGCTGTAATATTTACGTAGGTATCTTAAATGTGCACTTAAGCATAGAGACAGCAAAGCAAAATACACTGTAATATGTTTATCTTACCTCATTATTAACTGAACATTGTGGAGACAAACGATTAACAAATTTGAGGAATTTGTTTTCGTATAATAATTTTATGCGCTGCTCTTAAATGATTTGTACTGTTGTACTGTCATTAAAATTCATTTCGCTACCACACTTTTCACATTTCACTTCAGTCTTATTGACAATTTTTTTAAATACAACCAAACAGCACTCCGCGAGCTCGTTAGAAGATCAGTTTGTATTGTCAAATAAATTTAAAAAAAGTCGAGAGTCGAAAGTGAAAAGTCGACTTCAGTCGACTTCCATAAACTGAAAGTCGATCACTAAAATACGACTTTCAGGAGTAAACAGTCGATTTTGGTCGAAAGTCGAAGTCGACTTTGCCATCCCTATTTTCCGCACTTAGTAAAATCAATAGCTGTCTAAAGTGTAATCTTTCAACACCGGACGGAGTAGTCAGCTTCAAAGTTATTAAAGAGCTATGGGTAATGGAGCTTAATATAGGAACAAATGTGTGCCCAAAATTAACAAGGAAGCACATTTTGCCAAATTCTTTCGAAAAACCTAAAGTTAAGCTGGCTACTCAAGTTTAGGGTTCGTAATTTCAGACGTTGGTATCGATATTTAGTACTCATTCTGGCATCGAGCTCATGGTATCGATACTCTAAAAGTATCAGAGAAAAGGTATCGATACTACTCAGCAGTGTTGCCATCTCTTAATTTTCAAAAAGCACCAAAAACTTGGAAAAAAAGCGTTTTACCACACTAAAAGCACCAAATTTTTTTGAATCAAGGGATGCTTTTTTCTTAACATAATACCGAAGCACTGCACATTAAAACTGGTATATCTCGAGAAAGAAAAGTCGAATCCCAACGAACGAAAATCATGCCCTAAGTAGAAATGAGCAAGTAATTTGATGTTTTCATTATATAACCTCAAATATCGCTAAAAACCGTGTTTTTGGCACTTTGAGGTTAGGATATCTCAAAATTCTAGTGCTAGAGCAATTGTGAGGCCAGATTTGGATTCAGCCCCAAGAAACGACGCGTTTTACTCAGGTGGTCAAAAAACAAATAATTAGAAAAGAAAAAAAGAAATACTTAACTTACTTGCATACTGGCATTATCAACGCGAAGAGAACTTAACAAGGTGGGTTTGCAACTTCAGCATTTTATCAATCATGGTTGTATTTTAGCCCATTTAAATTTGTAGATTCTTGTAAATTCAGTGCTGCCACAGCCTTGAATATTTCAAATTATTTCAAGTTTTAACTATCTCGAAGTAATTTTAGTTCAGAAAAAAAGTGCTAAAAATGGCACTAGGCACTAAATAATTTTTTTTGGCGTTTTAATTTTCAAAAAGCACTAAATCTAGTGCTTAAAGCACCAAGTTGGCAACTATGCTACTCAGTATCGGACTAACTAAAATACGTTTTTTGGCATACTNTCTAGTGCTTAAAGCACCAAGTTGGCAACTATGCTACTCAGTATCGGACTCACTAAAATACGTTTTTTGGCATACTAAAATTATTTTATTCTTCAATCGTATATCTATGTAGTTATTTCCTGAAATTAAAACAATAGAAATTTAAAATATTTGATTTTTATTTCATTGCAGAACTTACCTTCACGTTAGAAGTAATTTTAACGTTAAATGTATATGTATGTATATATATTAAGGTGGTCCTTAAATATATTAAGGCTGTGTGCGAGTACGTCTAAATTGCTACCAAAATAGAGAAAAATCCTAAATCACTGGAAAGTGTCGGTAACGCAGTGAATAGGAACAATTTAGATTTTCTGCGAGCATACTTTTCAACCTAAATTGAACAGTCAAATATATTTGAGCGAGCGATTAAGTGAACAATGATTTTTTGATGTTTTAAATAATTTTTATCATTGCTATGGCACAAAAAAGAAAATATTGAGAAAGGTTTAAGTATAAATTTATTTGATTTTTGCATTCAGATAAGTATATGTGTAATTCGATGGATGCATATTATTTCGCAGGGTCAGAAGAGCAAACGGATTATTTTATAGATGCCAGGATGGAACATTCTCCTTTTCTGTTGCAAATTTATTATATTGTTAAATAGTCCCAAAGCTACCGCAAAATTTTTCATTTTATAGATATATTTATTAAAAGCAACAATTCCAAAACAAACAATTTAAGTTGTCCAACGAACTCGCATAGTTTTAGCAGCTGTTTTCCTAAATTGTAGCAGTGCTGGAAATTCCCAGTGGAATATTAGTTTAGGTACTAAAATTTAGGTAAATTCGCACACAGCCTAAGTACATTATTATAGCAGATTTACTAAACGTCAACCCCCACATCGATGCTAATATAGTCAAAGATATCACACAAAAATTTTGGTCCTGATCGGAGACGGTTTAGGCGTGTCGCACAGGGGTCAAAGTTCTGATTCCTCTATGGAGACTCAAAAAACTTTAGTTAATATTTTTTTTTTCTAATACCCAAAATCGATACGACCCTGCAGTGAAAAATTATCAATTGTTAAAACTAACCAACTTATAGTTAGCTTTTGGCGAGATTTCGATTAATACCTCACTTTTAATTAGCTATGACAAAACCAACTTAAAGTGAATTGTAAAGTCGTGCAGGAGTCATGCAGACGCAATCGGGAGTTGGTTTTCTTTACAAGTTTCTATTAAATATCCTCATACAAAAATTACTTTCAATACACTTTTTTTCTGAACTTCGCAGATTCTTTTTCATATTCAGGACAAATAAAAGGAAGATCGAAATTTTATACTATCATTTTGAAGTTATGTCTGACGGTGTTCGAATATGGGGCCACCCAGAGCAGAATATGTAAACAAATATGAAATGTAATAAAATAAAGTAAATAAATAAGTAAATAAAAAAGTAAAAAAACAAAAAAATATTTTGTTTTTCTTATTGATAGTTTATGTCCAAAAGTAGTTAGTTACAAGTTAGTTGACATGTAATGCAGAGGTATCCAGGTCTGGCTTTTTTGCGGCCATCGCCCCACAAAAGTAGTTAGCTTTTTTCGAACAAAATACACAGTTAATAGTTAGCACTAGTGTTCGCGTAAACAGACTAAAGTTAGGTATAAGCTAACGTCACTCCCTGCAGGGGACTAACGCCGAAGATATCACATATAAATTTTGGTCCCGATTGGAGTCGGGTAAGGCGTGTCGCACAAGGGTCAAAATTCAGATTCCTCTATGCAGACTGAAAAAATTGAAATAAAATATTTTTCCTCTAATACCCAAAATCGATGCTACTAATGTCAAATTGGAGTTGATTAAGGCGTGTCGCACAGGGGTCAAAGTTCAGATTCCTCTATGGAGACTCAAAAAATTTAAGTTAATATTTTTTTTCTTCTAATACCCAAAATCGATACTACTAATATCGAGGATATCACATATAAATTTTGGTCCCGATTGGAGTCGGTTAAGGCGTGTCGCACAAGGGTCAAAATTCAGATTCCTCTATGCAGACAGAAAAAATTGAAATAAAATATTTTTCCTCTAATACCCAAAATCGACGCTACTAATGTCAAATTGGAGTTGATTAAGGCGTGTCGCACAGGGGTCAAAGTTCAGATTCCTGTATGGAGGCTCACAAAATTTAAAATTAACAAGTAAGAAAGTCTAAGTTCGGGCGGAGCCGAAC
>NW_016186657.1:0-4575 GCF_001687245.7 Rhagoletis zephyria | reverse complement strand
AAAACATCGATGGACTTGACTATCGATAGTTTGACAGCTCTAATACATATTATTTTTACTATTACGCGTGGAGTAATCGCGCTGTGACCTAAAAATATCGATTGTGCTAAACGCTAATTGAAATCACTCCAATCTTAGGNGCGTGGAGTAATCGCGCTGTGACCTAAAAATATCGATTGTGCTAAACGCTAATTGAAATCACTCCAATCTTAGGCTATCGTCGTTTAAAGTACAAAACCGCGTATCGTCATTCTGCAAAACCGCGTAACTAACGTTGGCTGCCAAAAATTGGATTTGCTGACACAAGCTCTTGGCTCAATCCTTATCCATTCGTCCTGAAATATACTATCCAGAAATGCGATTGCTTTATAAAAGGAGAACCAATTTGAAATATGAGTACTTTTACGCTCTAGAAAATAATTTCTGCAACTTCATATTCGCGGGTTTGCATTTTGTTGATACGCGGTTTTGCATTTTGTTGATACGCGGTTTTGCACTTTAAACGACGATATGTAGAATATGATAAACATAAAAATATAAACATAGATAAATATAAAGAAAAAGATAAGGATGAGGATACCGATAAACGTATAGATGCAGATAGAGGAAGAAAGATTAAAATAAAGGTAGTTTTATAGAAAAGGATATAGATAGAGGCACAGGACTCAATCTGGGAACTATTTCGGAATTTTAGAGATTTTCGGGATTTTCGGGACTTATCGATATAATAATCGGGATCTTGCCGGTTTCGTGATCGATATTTTTTATCGATTTTGTTATTGTAATTTTTATCGATATTGTTATTGATTTCGCTGTCGATATTTTCGGAACTTATCGATATAGTGATCGACTTTGTTATCGATATTTTTTATCGATTTTGTTATCGATATTTTTATTTATCTATTTTGTAATAGGTTTTGTTATCAACTTCGTTATGGATTTTATTATCGATTTTGTTATCGATATTTTTATAAGCTTTGTTATCGATTTTGTTACCGATATTTTTATAGATTTTGTTGTCGATATTTTAATCGATTTTGTCATCGATATTTTTATCGGTTTTGTTATCGAATTAATATCGCTTTTGTTTTCGATATTATTATCGGTATTGTTACTGATTTTGCTATCGATATTTTCGGAACTTATCGATATAATGCTCGATATACAATTATCAATTTTACTATCAATATTTTCTTATCGATTTTGTTATCGGTTGTTTTATCGATTTTGCTATCGATTTTGTTATCGATATATTCATTGATTTTGTTATCGATATTTTAATCGATTTAGTCATCAATATTTTTATCGGTTTTGTTACCGATATTTTTAACGATTTTGCTATCGATATTTTTATCGATTTTGCTATGGATATTGTTGCTTTTGTTATCGATATTTTTATAGATTTTATTATGGATTTTGTTATACACTTTGTAATCGATTTCGTTATCGACTTTTTGAAAGATTTTGAAAGATTTTGTAATCGATTTAATTAGCTTTTTTTGTTATCGATATTTTTATCGATTTTGTTATCGATATTTTTATCGATTTTGCTATCGGTATTATTATCGATTTTGGTATTGATATTTTCATCGATTTTTTTTTATCGATTTTGCTATCGATATTATTATCGCTTTTGTTATCGATATTTTTTTCTTAGTGTGTACTTTCGGTTTTGACTTGGATACCGAGCCCTAACCGCCAAAATAACGTAAGCGACATTTTTTTTCAAAATTTTCTTTTTGATACAGAAATGCATCTAAATGCTCTAGGAATATTTCTGCATCAAAAAGAAAATTTTGAAAAAAATGTCGCTTACGTTATTTTGGCGGTTAGGGCTCGATATGCTCCTAACCATACTACGTATTCTACGTTTAAATTTAGCGGCTGTACTTCCGATACAGCCTGCAGACCAAGACGACGGCGCTGGACGGTTCTATTTTCATAGGTGCAAAATCGTGCCAAACGGTGTCATATATTACAGAAATTTTTTACTAAACCTTAACTGAAAATATTCCAACATATGTCACAAATATTCAGTCAGTACCATGTTGTCGTTGTTTTGTCGCGCATTCTGTGCTATTTTCAGAAATATTTGAGTGCGAGTGAGAGGTTAATATCTAAAATTTCAGTACCGTCGCTATCAGTATCAGCGAATAGAATGTAAAAAACTATTAAAAGTAATTTTTTTTTTTAATTTTATTTAACCTGTAAAGATCTTTTCTTCAGATGATGTTANCCAAAAAGTGAAAATTGATTTTTTGACACCTAAGCCCCCTTTCCGTAGACCAGGTCACATATTATTTTCGTATTTGCGGACCTGTACCGTGGCAGCAGACTACAGTAAACGCACGATTACTTACGACGCCTGGGGTTGTAGTACAAAGGTCCGAGGTACCTCAATATAACGAAAAAAATAGTTTTTAACAGTTTTAAATTTTAAATTTCCAAAAAATTAAATTACGAGAGAATCATCCATATGTATGTATATATGTATGTTCACCTGCTTGCATCGTAGTTCATTTTCACGCAATTGCATTCAATTTATGCAAGCCACGTAGAGCTGAGCACATAAAACATAGCTTTGCTGGCCGTTTACTGTGAATACATTGCCACGGCAGGAATTAACTTTAATGCTTGATTTAATTTTTCCTTAAAACATGGATAATTAAGTTTAATTGCAGCGCTTTGGAATGAAGAGAAGAAACACAAATGCCAATGGCAGTTGTTAAAAAAAAAATACAAATATACATACCATATAATGGTAAGTTCATATTCGAGAGGAAAACCATAAAAAAATTACAGCCAAAAATAACGCATCAAATGTTTTTTTTTGTTGTAAATCACAAGTAGAACCGCAATACAATACAAATATGCGTATGGACACTCCCAATTTTGTATGCATCTCATACAACGGGAATCGTCCGTTGCTGATGTTCCTTAACCCCGACATACTGACGCATAATTTATTATGACGCTACTGCTCGTTTTGGCTTTTTAGTGGCGTTTATTGTTTTCTCTTACTTCATTTTTAAAAGATTTATTCTTTATCTTTCTCTTGGATGCAATGCTTTGTTACAGTTGAAATTTCGTGCGACAAAAATTTGCCAGTGGACTAGTTAGATATGCATATATGTACATATATAGTACGTTTCATAACTATAGCACAGTCACTAAGCTAAACATATTGATACCCCGTTCGGGTGTAGTGATTTTCGTTCCATAACTATAGCAAAAATGAGCTTCAAGTGAAACCTTTCACGCTATTTGTGTTGTAATTAACAGTTTTTTGTAAGACAATTGAAAGACAGAGCTCTCCCGAGAGATCCAAGGTACAAATCCTCGGACTACAGAATTCTTCTTCTTTATTTTAATTAAAGATTTTAAATTTAATTTTTATTGTTTTAATAAGAAACACCCACTTTTTATGCTTATTTAATTTTTAGCAACTACTTTTATGTGTTTTTTTTTTTCATTAAATTGATTTTTTTTCGTTTTTAATTTAATTTTCCTTTCATTTAATTGCTTTACAAATAGCCAGTTTGACGAAAGCAATTTAATTGAAAAATTATTTTTTTATTTGAATTTAATATATAAACTGATAGTTAAAAAAATAATTGTTCACCTACATTGATTTAGTGAAACCGGCAGAAAGAAATAATTTTATGTTATTTAATTAAATTTTTAGAATAATTTTTCAACAAAAAAAAACATAATTTTTTATAAAAATAGCCTCAACAAGCTGAGTAAAAATTGTTTAATTCTTAAAAACTTATTTAATTATTACCTTTTTTTTATTTTATATATTTCCTTTTTTATTTTTTTATTTTTTAGTTTACTTATAGTTTTTAGATTTTACTGTTACTGTTACTGAAAAATGTTTTTTTTTTTTTNGTTTACATTAAAAAAAAATTATAGACTTCTTCACTGGGATTCGATCCAATGACAACCGCTTCCGAAGCCAGTTGTCTGCACAGTGTACTAAGTTCGCTTTATAAACTGTTGTTGCTTTTCCCACTTTTTCAAAACCAACCACGCTGAAGGACAACTATTCTGCTTTATTTTGGACACTGTGATGTTTACAACAGCTGACAATGCTTTCAACTTTGAAAATTAGGGCAACGTTTTTAAAGTTTCGTAATTTTCTCACCATTTTCAACTATAAATTCGACGTTCAGGTTCTTAGCATCTACTTTACATTCTAAAAGAAATCCTAGACGTCATTTCTTTTGAAATTATTATTTTTTTTCTGGATTTCATAGTTTATATAATTCCTTTGTCAAGCAAAAACATAACTTTTTTGTAATCCTTTAGTTTTGAAAGTTGTCTACCGAAAATCACTCCCCCATAATAAAGGTATTAATATATTTTATAACGACATTATTTGATCGTGGACTGGATCGGTTTGAAAATAATATCACTGGTTTCATACGACTTTCAGATTCAATTTATAATATGCTTGGTTATGGCAATAGAAGAACAGTTTAGTTGATGTGCTATAGTTACGAGATGCACGTTATTACATCCACACACCAATAAAAAATATATAACTGTTTTCTGAAAATAATGCACTCACTC
>NW_016186653.1:0-4577 GCF_001687245.7 Rhagoletis zephyria | reverse complement strand
TACGTTCCAAAAATTTGCACCTTCTCTATCTATCTAAGTTCTCTGATATACATAAGCAAAAGATTGGAATCTTAGTGTAATTTGCCCTATCCGCAAGATGGTACATAGATCATTTCCAACGGAATATTCGCAACATAATATATAAGATCCTATTCCGTTTGCCGTGTGAAAACCTGCAGTCCTTCATGAACCAACCGATTGTACCTTATGCTTCTGAATTTAAACCTGGCAAATATACCATTCAACCGATTTTCACTGTTCAAACCCTTGAAAAGCAAATCGACCCATTATTATAAATTTAGATCACCTACCAAACTAATGCAAGTAACGCTGCGCACAACTTATACATACAGCTTGAGTAAGTCCTAGTGCGTAATCCGAAGCTAGTCCAATTCCTCAGATTTCAAACGGGTCCTTTGCCGGAAATAAGTCAACTATGTAAGCTTGTTGGCTTCTAGATTCTAGATACTGAACTTTATTATTAATTTTTTCTATCTCCAGATTTACAGATACACTTATTAACTTAGTTCCAAGAATACATTAAAGACAGATTCACTTAAACTTAGGTATTGGCTTTATTCTAGGAACTCCAAGAAAGTACCCAATAAACATTTTTATTAAATCTCAATTTGAGATACATTTGAGAATCAGCCCTTTTTTAAAATATCAAAGGTTATTTCTCAAAAGAATCTCAAATAACGGCTGATAGCATTCTCGAACTAAAAGGCACTTTTTCAATATGGAGCGGAACGAAATGGAATTCACTTACTCTCATAAAAATATTTGTATATCGTTTCCAATGACACAGCTTTTATAGGAAATGATGGGGCACCGAAATTGCGCATATGGAAACTGTGCATTTAGACATTATTTCGGTTTCAACCGAAACTGTGCATATATGCATTATTTCGGTTTTTTTCGTATGCGTTATTTCGGTTCTTTTCATATGCATTATTTTGTATGCACAGTTTCCATATGCACAATTTCAGGGTACCGAAATGATGCAGTTTAACAGTTTATTTAATAGCTTATTTATTCAGTTATGGTAACAAAGGAAAATACGGTGAATGTAAATATTTAGTTGCATACAGTTCGTTTTGCAGTTAGTTGCATACAGTTTGCTAAGTAGTTTTTTGCCAAATTAAAAAATCTATAAAAAACACCGTTAAAACTCTATCTGATATGAAAAGATTTTTAAATATAATGAAAGTGTTTATGCTCTATCCAAAATTTAAAAAATTCTTAAAAACTGCATTTATTGAAAACAAATTTCAACTTTTACTTTGATTTTGAGATTTATTGCGATTTTTGCTCCACAAAAATATTAAAAGAAACGGGGTATTCACCAAAGCAAATCTGTTTTTTTTTCCTACCTTTACCTACATATATTTATTTTATTTGGATTAATGGCGCCGCCAGATTGGCCATTTCTCCCACTGTGCATAGTTTTGTTACTGCTGTACGATACAGTTTTTAATATTGTTGCTGAATTTGTTTAGTGTAGTGACCGCTAACACATGAGCCCAAAACTGCAAGTGCAGCAAATTGCCATAAATAGGAGCAAAGTTACAGCTCAGCCTAATATTACCGGCGTCAGTTTTTCTACGTACGCACGCAAGTTTTTCACATTTGATAAACCAAAAACCAACAGATTTCTACGTATGTAATGCCTTGCGTGCGTTGCTTGTGTTACTCGTTGATTCCTAAAATCGATTTAATTTCTTATTCTATAGATAAGTTATCAAGAAATTTTCAGGTGTACATAGCGTATGAGTAACATTCTTTCCTGCTCATTTTACATACAAAAAATCTTCGCGCATTTTCATGTGACCACTTATTACTTCTTTCTTTATCCATCGATTTTTTTCATTATCAACTTCATTGTTTTGTGAGAGAACAGGCTTTAACACAGCCTTGAATGTACTAAACGTGCGCTTGACGTGAGTTGATACAAGTGGCGCCCAATTTAAATATGGCACGTTTGAAACTTTTATATTATCAGGAATATGGGCTTTTTCCTCGCTTTAATTACTTTTTTAAAGGTACAATAAGCAAAAAAAAGCAACATCAAATCTGTATATAGTCGTTTAAAGTACAAAACCGCGTATCAACAAAATGCAAAACCGCGTATGCGAGGTTTCATAAATTATTTTCTAGAGAGTAGAAACACTCATATTTCCAAATGGTTGCCTTTTTTATAAAGCAATCGCATTCCTGGCTGGTCTATTTCAGGACGAATGGATGAGGATTGAGCCAAAAGCTTGTGTGAGCAAATCCAATTTTTGGCAGCAAATGTCAGTTACGCGGTTCTGCATGAATGACGGTACGCGGTTTTGTACTTTAAAACGATATATGGAATCAGAGAAAGCTAAATCGTGGACATTCTTAATCGAATATACTCTATCTCTTTAGCAGAAAAAAAGGCAGTTTCCATAAAATCCGATATTTATTTATTTACCCTCGGCGGTTTGCCATTGCCCGCCAAGTTGTAACCGCTATTAAAAAAAAAACAGTNCTGCATGAATGACGGTACGCGGTTTTGTACTTTAAAACGATATATGGAATCAGAGAAAGCTAAATCGTGGACATTCTTAATCGAATATACTCTATCTCTTTAGCAGAAAAAAAGGCAGTTTCCATAAAATCCGATATTTATTTATTTACCCTCGGCGGTTTGCCATTGCCCGCCAAGTTGTAACCGCTATTAAAAAAAAAACAGTTTCTTTTCTTTTGTTTTTGATGTTAGTCGGAAACTGGGTTCGATCCCAGACCCTGCGGAATTCTAATACGAACTTCTAACCACTACACCAAAGCGGCGGCCACATCGGCAGTTAGTGCAGTTAGCGTAGGAGTAATGTATGTATTAAATTACATATCCAATGATGCATATTTATAATAAAAGCACATTGCCACATGCAGTTGATATTGTAATCGTCGGCCAAAGCGTTGAGTGCAATGTTTTCCAGTTTAGAAAAGGAGGCCGTGAACAAAAACAATGTAAAATACCTCCTGGCAACAAATAAATATGGGACACACGTCACAGTTAGCATTGCCAAATGTCCCGTATTTGCCGGGCGTCCCGTATTTTGCATTAAATTTGAAATGTTCCACCGCGACAAGATTTTGCACGTATGGTGCACGCACAAAACTGATTTTCATACGGAAGAAAATTCGCAACACCTTCCACTAAAAAAAACAATTGTAATTTTTAATGACTTGAAACTTGCACTTCATTGTATTGGAATTGAGTGGGTTATAAAACCGCAACTCGAAATCTTCCTAGGAAATCTAATTAAAAATATCGAAATTTTTATGTAAATTTGTTTAAGTTTAATTATTTTTTGTGAACTTTTTGCATGCTTTCAAACTTTTACTTATTTGGTATTTGATATAGATAGACCCATATTTTAAATGAAAATTGTTAACAATAAATAAATAAAGATAAGTTGCTAACAGCATCATTTTGAAATTTACTGCTATTATTTTGACCGCAAACGTATCTCTTATTAATTTTGTTTTTATGGTTTTGTCAATTATATGTAAAGGAAAATAAACGAAATTTATCCTAAGATTATAACTAATCTGAGGAAATCCTTTATTTCTCATTTGTCCCGTTATATTTTTGTAAATCCCGTATTTTTGAGACAAATTATGCATTTGTCTCGTATGGCTGGAAAAAAATCTGGCAACACTTGTCACTGCTAACAACTATAACTTCGATGAAGAACTTTGTCTGTCTACATAGTATCCAGCACTACCGCTACCAATATGTCAGCACGGAGATCAAGTGAAGAATAATTCTTGAAGAGCAGAGCTTTCATCATGCTCTTGAAACATGTACGATGTTCATCGCTCCCCTTTGTATTAAAAATTTAGTTACAAAAAAACCGAAAGAGAAATTTTAACGTATTTGTTTAAATCGGCAATTAAAAAAAACACTAAAATTTGCACTGGGAGTTATTTTAAACAACTGTAAGCTTGTCTAAAAAGCTATAATGTACAGTTCAAACTGTAAACCTGGCAACATTGCTTACCATAATTTTTACCGAAAATCTTCAGAATTTGTAAATTGCATGTATGTACATATTTATATTACTACTATTTATGCATTCTATTAAAACGGCAGGAAAAGATTTTTTACAAACATAGATACATACACTGTTGCACAAAATTTCGATAAACAATTTTGATTTAATATTTGGTAACAACAAAATCTCCTCCGCTTTTCCGCTTTACTTTTGTTTTGAATTGAGGCGAAATAATTGCTACAAAAAAAATTGCACAAGTTGTGCAAGTTTTCTTATTTTATAGCCCTTTTTATTAACATCGTAAATTATATACGAATATGGAAACAAAGGCGTGCCGCAGACTTTGAAGCGCCAAAAAAGCGGAATCTTCCACCAAAACAGCTTTCAACATTAACAGCAAATATCCATTCGTAAACATGGATAAAAGTAGCAACGGAAGGTAATTAAAATAAGTTAACTCAATACGTGTTTACATAAGTACATACATACATACATTAATATGTAACAGGGATGAAAAATGGAAATTTCAGATTGTACCTAATATCATAA
>NW_016186652.1:0-4577 GCF_001687245.7 Rhagoletis zephyria | reverse complement strand
CTTTTAAGGCGCAGTGAAGCACGCCGGGTATTTGCAAGATTTTAAAAAAGTTGATTGGTTTCTTATATTTCTAAGCTCTTCTGTTATTAAATTTTTGTATATATCTGTGGTTGTATTTCTATTATGAAAAGGAATCGGTAAAATATTTTTTTGCTTTGCTACTCCTTGGCTCTAGATATCCCAAGTTAATCATTTCAAATAACTTACTTTTTCACATGGAAATGTTATTTTCAAAATTTGAAATTAAAAAGGCATAGCGAGAAAATTATCCCACCATTTTTTTTTAAGATACCACCACCTACGGGACTATTTCACGTTTTTCATGACTACTTCGGGGTTTTGAGGATTTTCAGGATAAGATTTTCAAAACTATCTCGGGATTGTCGGACCTATTTCGGGGTTTAAAAAGGTTCGACGTTTGTTCCTAGAATCAGATACAGAAGGAAGGCGTGTGGTTATGGTGGTGAACGAGGACAAAATGAGGTATCTCATGTCATCAGACAAACATGTAGAAGCATAAGCGTCTCAAATTGAAAAAGTAGACGACATTGTTTATTTGGAACCAGCATTAACACCAATAGTAATGTCAGCCTTGAAATCCAACGTAGAATCCCTCTTGCCAACAAGTGCTACTTTGGACTGAGTAGGCAATTGAGAGGTAAAGTGCTCTCTCGTCGTACAAAGATCACACTCTATAAGTCCCTCATCATGCTCGCGCTGGTATAAGGCGCAGAAGCTTGGAGAATGACAACATCCGATGAGGTGGCTCTGGGAGTATTCAAGAGAAAGTTTCTGTGAAAGGTTGACGTGCCTTTTCGCGTTTCCAGTGTCGAATACGGAAGACGATAGACCGATGAGCTGTATGAGCTTTACAAGGATATAAAGACATGGTGCGGCAAGTTAAAATACTCACAACTGCTACGCTGGTTTGGTCATAGATATTATACGAATGAACAGAATCACTACAGCTCTGAAAGTCTTAAGCGTAGGTCGCGATGCTATTACGCCAATCAAGAAGAAGAAGACATTTGTTTTTTCACAACTTCAACTATCGATATAAAAAATGGTTTATAACTTTTTCATTTGATATTTGGTTTCATAAATTTTTGAGTATTGCACCGTGTTATCAGTTTAATCTAAGGAAGAAAGAAATCTATCTAGCAACTATAATTCTCATCGGACATAACACACATTTGTCCCCTGGAATAACTGCAGTATAAATTATTTGGACAAGGAAGAGTAAAAGGACATCCAGCATGCGCTAACTATTACACAGAATTTAGAAGATAGATATACACTTTCATAATAAAAAGAAGTTTAGTTAGATTTCTGCGCACTCTCTTCTGAAGTATAAATTGAAGCATGTACTTCAATTACTTACAAATTAGTTATATATTTATAATAAGTTTATACAGTTATTAGGATAAAGTATTACCTAGAAATTCAAGCATATACTACTTTTTTCTTTAGTCTGCGACGAAGTAAAGCGCCACTCATAACAAATGGCAAATTCAATTTTCAATCGTTTCGCTCTCTAATCATTGCTACTTCGCCATCCATCCATTCTTTATTACTCAGCATCCCCCTTTTATAAACTTACATTCTTAACGACGCAGAATGTTTACGTACGCACTCAAAATGTTATACATACATATGTCGGAAAGTGCCAAAGTAATCAAACGCTTGAAAAAGCTTAAAAGCAAATGATCTTCTGATAGCCACCAGCAACTGACCGACCCAGTCTGTTGCAGTCATTCATTCTTTTTTCTTCCAGATGTTACGCATGTTGCTGCAGTTGTGGCGACACTTTTTTAACCGACTTCCAAAAAAGGAGGAGGTTATCAGTTCGTCGGAATATATTTTTTTTTTTTATGTATGTTACCGCGTAACTTTGGACCACGTCAACCGATTTCGATAATTCTTTTTGCATCGGAAAGGCAGTGTCTCAGAGGTGGTCCCATACTAACCTGGTTGAGATCCGATCAGTGGATCATGAGATATATATATATATATTTTTTTTTTATATGGGAGTTGAAGTCGGTTTTTTTTTTTGCTAAAAATTACTAGTTTTTATATCACGGCCATTTGTTCGACAATATCGAACAGACAAGTGGCCAACAAGGCGACGTACTTGAGTGTGTTTTTCATGTTTTATTAGCACGCTTTGTTGGCTTTTATATGGGCAAAATACTCGTAAAAAGATATGCCAAATTGAATTGATTGTCCATATTTGTGTGAGTAGGAAGGGGGTTTATTAAAAGTGGACGACAACTTGGACTTTATTGGTTCTAAGTGTTGTTGATGATTGTATGTGTGTATTTAATTTTTGACGTCGAATATGTTTCGGTATGGATGCCATACTTAAATGTTGTAGTTGTAGTTTTTAGAGCTTCACAAAAACGTTTATTGAACGAGAACTAACGAAGCAATTTTAGAGAAAAGTGCAGCCTGTCAAAGAAAAAATGTCGATCCTATCGACAGATTCATCTTTGTAAGTGATAAGTTTGGTTTATGTGTAGAAACAAGCGGTAAAAATGGCTTATTTTGGGGTAAATTTTGAGCCTTTTATGCAATAGATTTAATAAATTACTTCAATATAAATATGAATCAAAATTGCTTTGAAGAGATATTATTTCTAAACTACATGTAGGTTACCACCTATTTGAAAATTTATACTCAACTTGAATTGCATTTCTATGTTTAAGATTACGGGATGTGCGACACAGCCCACAGCTCACGACGAAGGCGCTCGATGAATAATTTTTTTCATGCTTTCATTTGAAAAACATTTATTCAAATGAATGGTCAAACTTAAAACAAGACAGGATGTTTTCTTATGGTTGTTTTTAGTTGCATTTGAGCCTTTTTGAAAAAATGGTTTTTATGATAATTAAATAAATTTTTATTTTTTTGAATCTTCTCAATAGCTAATAGTATTTCTTTAAAACGTCTCTAAGATATTTTAACAATTCAGTTATAGCTGCTAATTTAACGCTCACTTACACAATGATGAAAAAACACCGAGACACGTAAACTTAGTTTTGGGTCGTAGAGAACGAACCTGTATACCATTTCCCTAGATCTCCAGACATTTTCCCAAAATATTTTCATTATAAGTATTTATGTGGTGTAAGTGGTATTGCGTATGAAAAGAGAATCTAACTTTGGCATGGAAAATGTTACTCATACGCCATGGACGAGTATGAGTGTACCAGTGCGGCCAAGTACGATATGGCGTGGAGTATCTAATAAATATTATTTCTAGCTCCTATTTCATACAAAAAATTTTTGCACATTCTCATTTGACCATCCACAACTTGTATTTTTTTCTATCGATTTTCATCGTTATTTGCTTGATTTTTGGCAATTCTTAATTAAAGTCTGACTTTGTTTTTATCAAAATGAAAATATCTTGGGAAAATTACCAGATCTGGCAAAATATACCCAACATTAAGCTTGTGTGCTCAGTTCAAAACTTGAGATTTTCCCTACAGTGCTATTGGTACAAGATTGGCCGCTTAACAGGCCACTTAACTAATGCGCTCTCTAGTTCAAAATCCGTCTTCCTGCCTCATTTTCCAAAATTTTGTTGTTATTTTAATTGTGATGCGTATTTTAGCTTCCTAGAGCGCTTGGCACCACTCGAACAATGAATAAATTTGGATTTGGAAAGTTTTTGTGTTAATTATGTGAGAAATCAAAAAGTTTGCTACTTTCGCTGCTGGCTGAATGTTTAGATAGGTACATACATATACATTTAAATACGAATATATATAATGTACATAAGTACCATGTTTAAGACAACTTTACAAGTAACTTAAAGTGGGATTTAATTTGTGGATTAGCGCAATGCCCAGCGGCAGTTTCAAACTGTCTTTTTGTTTATTTGTTCTTTTTTTTAATGAAATATTTACTAGACAACCTGGTCTGCAGTGTTCTTTAAGATAACTGGCAAATTGTTTACATAATTTTGAAAGTTTGTTTAAAGTTTGAACTTAATTTCATAAATATACCGCTTTACTAAAATAGAAACTAACAATATTTTATGCGACGGCTTTCGATTCGATCCAATGTTGCACATAGCTTAAATTCATAAATAAATGAATGTACTCTGAATTTGTAATTTATGTCATTTATAAATGGAGAAGCTCGACAACTAGGGTTAAGGTGAAAATAAAAAAACTAGGAGCTTACAAAAAAAGTTGACCAGCCGGTCATCGTACTCGCTGCATTCGCTCAGAAAAAAACTTTTTTANTTAGCAAAACAGAATTGGTTGAGTTTGGAGCTAAAAGCTAAATACGCCACATTACAAAGTTATGAGATTCACCTATATGCTTTACACCTGCGGTTAGCATCTGCGATACCTAATGACAAAATTGAAGCATCATATGACTGTGAATTGTATCAATTTCTACGAGCGTCTTCTCGAAGCATCGAAAATTTGGTCAAAATCAAACGAGAAGCCCAAAATAGAAAATTTGCCAACCTTTTAAAAAATCAGCCCAAAGGGGAAAAAAACTTCAAAATACCTCTACTTGTCGAAGATGCCGTAGTCAACATCTCTAATGTGAATTTA
>NW_016186651.1:0-4577 GCF_001687245.7 Rhagoletis zephyria | reverse complement strand
GGCATGCCTTGCGATCGGTGCTCGTCTCTTCGCCGGAAGACTTCACACACACACAGTGTGTAGCCGCGCTAAGTGCTTGCGCATTGTACCTTTGAAAATTTAAGCACTGATTTCTGACTTAAGCCGGATTAAATGTATTTGCTTTAATTCAATAAAAAATAATAATAATTTGAGAAAAATGCTAAAAAAGAGAGGTATACAGTTGTATACTTATTTTTTTCGTGCTAAGAATGAATTTCGTCAGTTTCTTATTTGATCTTGGTGGGCCCGCGATCATCGGAATCTATGTACCCATATTTCGAGGCCCTCACTAAACGCTTCTTCCATGTCCTGACATCTCGTACAAAACCCCATCAGCCCCATTGGTGGCCTGGAACGCGTTAAAGATGCCAGCGCGATGTCTCCATCAATTGGGAATGCTTCCCAAAAATACAGAGATGGTCCTATGCGGCAATAGCACGACCCGTAATAGCTTATGGAGCCTGCATCTGGGTCGATAGAAATGCGCAACGTGTGGCAATCAAAGCACTCACCATGGCTGACATGTGTATGCATAACAGGAGCTATGATAACTTGTCCAATCGCATTGTTGGAGGTTCTACTAAACTCTACGCTTCTTCATATTCGGATAGAGGTTCAGGCGGAAAGGGCATTCCTAAGGATAACTGGTATCATCATCAGAGCAGAAGGGTTTCTTAGTCGTAGGAAGATCGACATTCGGTTCAAAAGCTAGGCAGGCCTAATAGACCAAACATGATTACCTGGTACACTGATGGCCCATGAACTGAAGAGCGTACCGGGTAAGGTATAGTTGGGCCGAGGTCGTGAACTCGCAAAATATTGGAAAAAATATGTCAATTTTATAGCCTGAAATACTACAGAAATCACAATATCGCGATCTCGACTGACAGTCAATCTAAACTTGTAAGGAGTGCCTTAATAACAGGAGTGCCTTAATAACCTGAACACTTCGTCTGACCAATCGAGTTTGGGTTCTCTGGGCTCCGGGACATATTGATGGTATAGAAGTAAATGAAATTGCCGCTAAACTTGGTACTCTCACTACTATTATGGCCAGTGACGGTAAAAAAATTACTAAAGGAATTCGAGGGGAAAGCGCCGAAACTAGTGGCGTATGCAGACGTCATATCCGTAGTACTTAGTAATAGGGAAGTACCTAAACACTATAAGTAACGAGTAACGAACAGCGCTCTGAAAGGCATGGGCCAATGGGCATCCCGAGCAGGGCTAAGGTTTAACGCAGACAAACCAGACCTTATACTCTTCACATTAAGATATACACACAAGTATTTGGGAGTAGTCCATGATAGAAGAGCTACTGACCAATACTGCTCTATGGCGCTTTGGTGTAGTGAAATTCCGCAAAAAAATTCCTCATACCTCGGACCAATGGAGAAGGTTCTGGGATATACTGCCGGGAACTGAACAGCAGGAGAGCTGAAAGGTTACTTGACCATTGCAGCATATATCAAGCAGAGGTTTTACAATAAGGATAGCAGCAGAGCTAGCCTACACCGAAACGACAATCAACTCAAAAGTAAACCTTTACGTAGACAGTCAGGCGGCAATTAAGGCAGTTATAAAAAATGGTTTCAGGAAGGATCTTTAGTGGGAGTCCAGGTAGACCTGGGATCATCTTCTCTGCCAATGTTCTGCGTTGATAAAAACACGACTTAAATGATTGGGATCCTCCCAATTCGAGAAGTTAGACGACATCTCAATACTAGAACTGAGAGCTCTACTGAAATATGCACAAATCGTCGGTATAATTTGTGATGTCTACTTTAGCGCGTAACGACGAGCTCGAACTGGCAATGGTAATGACCTACCGGTCTATGTGCGGCTCAACGCCGGCCAGATTAACCTAACCTGGCAAAGAAAGGAGCATCAACCCTTTTCATCCACTTAAAGCCCTTCTGTGACATATGAAAGGCGGCACTCTCCGCCCTGGCCATGCTCCGAAAGGAATCTTGGGTGGGTAAGAAATATAACTTTCAAAACTAAGAGTCAAAGAGAACGGGCGATAAGGCTCAAACAAACTAAAATGAGAGTCCAAAAGTAGCAATTTACGAAGCCAATAAGAGTTGTTTAAAACCTCAAAAAGAGACCGGAATGCTTTATATATGAGGCCAAAAAATTTCTTAAAAGAGTCCAAAATGAGCCGTATATAAGACTAACAAGAGTCCAATATTTATGACTCATATTGAGGCTCATTTGCTGTATGAATTTAAGCTCATATAAGTCGACCTTCGGAGGAAGGAGAGCAACTTCATTTCGGACTCTTAAATGAGCTCATTATGAGCGTAAAGGCTCCCAATAGTACTCCTTAAGACGACACATTTATGACTCCAAATGTTTGCTGGGGCTGTTCGAAGATATTTGTTTGACTTCGATTGCTGGTTTTCCACACATTCTCTTCTACCTTTAAAATGAAAATATTCTAAGATCTTCTAATACCGCTCCAGGAG
Organism: Rhagoletis zephyria; assembly: GCF_001687245.7. Taxonomy (NCBI): domain Eukaryota; kingdom Metazoa; phylum Arthropoda; class Insecta; order Diptera; family Tephritidae; genus Rhagoletis; species Rhagoletis zephyria. The sequence goes on along the minus strand of NW_016186651.1, from coordinate 2,088 downwards.
AGAAAAGGCCTTACTGTAAAACCGCTGCTTGAAATTTTTTTTTTTTTTTTGAGAAGCGCTCCTCGTTTTCCGACTGGACAGACTGGGCTGATTGTAAGTCTCCACTAGTACACACACTCATTTAGTAGCTCTATAATTGCATATTTCTGCTGATCCTCTAATTGTTTATCCATCACTACAACCCACATAAACATAAATGTAACAAAATCAAAAGAGATAACCTCCTCCAAGATTCCTTTCTTCCCGTTGTACTTCCTTATTTTCCTTCCTTTGCAACAATTAATTTACTTCATGTAAATGCAAATTGTAATTGCTAAGATGTAGAATTTGTGGCAGGAGTGAACAGCAATAACAAACCTCATAGATATGAATATATAAATGCACATACCAGTGTTGCCAGATCAAAGGCTCTCCCCCTGGTTTTAGAGACTTTTGACTGGGATAAATTAAGGGGGACCAAATATTTAGGGGAAAGCTGTAGAGGACAGAAAATGCGTCTAGAGGAAATTCAAAAAGCATTTTTTATGGTAATCCGTTATCTATGTATATATCTACATAAAACTATATCTTCAAATCCAGCTACCAACGCCAATGCAAACCTATGTATGTATGTAAATATGTAAATATGTCATTAGGTCTTGGTGCCAAATGACAAATAACAACTAGAGCTAGTTAGACAAATAATAACTAGAGTTAGTTTAAATGAAACATCGAAATGGGTACTCACTATCTATAATTGATATTGAAAAAATAAAATTACAATACATTCCAAATAAATAAATTTAGGGGTACGAAAGAAAATCTAGAGGAAAATGGCATGCTCTTGGGGGGTAAACTACTGCAATAACCTGGCAACACTGACACATACAGACATTTCGTTAATCAACCTCAAATCCGCCACAAAATAAATTCGCTACGTTTTTGCAGAGGTAACGAGAGACCTCAATAGTACTCGTATTATCATTGACACCTTATCGCGCTCCAAATGACAAGTTGCATGCGCACTTACAACTTACATTCAATGACTAATGTACACACTTGCAATGTAACTTGTGTGACATTTTATTTGTAGGGTTGCCATTATTATTCAATTATGCAATGAAATATTCGGTTACATATTTACCGTAGTCTTTACACATTCCGATTTGTTTTCTAACGAAATTTGGCAAGCTATGCCAACCATGCGGTTTTCTTAATGAGATAATGGATCGCAGTTTTCTTTATTACGGTGGTTACCTATACCTACATTGTAGTATTTTTGACATATTGAACTTTCAGTTCAGTGTTTGGTTAAAACTGTGCGTCAAAATAAAGTGTATAAGTTTTTCGGAGTACTTGACTTCTTATTTTTAGCATACACGTGTTTGGTGAGCTTTTCTGGAACACAATTTGCCTTTTAAGTGCAAATGTGAAACATTTGTTAATAATGTTTGCAGAGCTATTCGTAAATTCTGTGTATCTATCAAAATAAATCTTTCGGAGTTTTTTCGGAGTAATTCGGAGTTGCAGAAAAACTACTAGATTACTTGCGCATTTAATTACTTGCTTTAAAACATTTATCTTTTTAACTTTTGGATTCGTAACCGCTATGTAATACGCTTAGCATTTTCGTCTTAACAACGAAGTACAAATAAAAACTGAATAACCATCAGAAAACTGATTTCAGTTACATACTTGCAACATTCTTATAAAAAAAAACTGTTTTCGGAGTTATTCGGAGTAGCCGAAAAATGTACACATATTACTGAAGTCCGTATAATTAGTCAGTAGTAAAGACTTAAGCTATTTTCAAAGCTAAAATTATCAGTTCCCGAAATTTTATTAAACCGAAAAACGTATTTTTTCTTGACCCCTTGGCAACCCTGCAGTCCCTCGCTACAGCCCTACTAAATCGCGAAGGTGTGCTAGTTGTAACGCGCCAAGCACACACATCACACGCCTTTTCAACCGCTGCGGCTTACAGCAACAACAACCAGCGACCAAACGCTGCCAATTGCGACGAAAACCACCACAAAATGCTGGAATTCAGAAGGACCGCGCGACCACCGCCGTCATTATCGCCCCGCAACAGATGCGTTTGTTGTCGTC
>NW_016186650.1:0-4577 GCF_001687245.7 Rhagoletis zephyria | reverse complement strand
CAATGATGGGATGCTTTAATACGTTTTGCAAATGTGCAGCGAGAGAAGCGCCCAGGCAATGGGATTGAAGTGGATTGCTTTTTTTGAAGGGACCGCTGGAACGTGTGGAGTAAAATTTTGGGCATGATAGCCCGAACACAATGAAAACGACGAGCTACAAACCATATCTGTCAAATTATTTTAACACGTACTCTTATGTAGATAATTATTTTGGCGACGACCGGGCTACGCGACGGCTGTGGTTGTGGCCAGATTAGATCTATTTNCTTTTATGTCAAACTCATACAAATTCATGATGTCGCTTCCGCGTTCAAAGAAATCATGTCGCCATCGTCAAAGCGCTTAGATAATAAAGATGACAAATTGGAAGCTGTGGTCGGTAGCTCGTCGTTTTCAATGTGTTCAGAACTTAAGAGTAATCTATGTAATTAAAGTGCACATACATATGTATGGATATATACATACATATGTACATACATATGTACATAGATGCATATGTATTTACTTATGTATGTAAATACAAATGTATGCATATAAAATTGTATAGCTACCCCGCAAACCAATGTTCCCGAAATCTTTAAGAGTATCGGATCGCAACGATTTCGCTAAGAATCTTCAAAGAAAACCATATGAAGAGGTTGACATGAATACGTAAAGAAATTTCTGTACAATTTCTTAAAGAAATATCTGAAAAAATCAGAAAAATTCGAAATTTCGTAAAAGAATCAGAGTGTGCACAGTACATTTTTTCTTAAAAAATTCCATAATAAATCTTTACGAATTATTTAAAATTTCGCTACTGTTGAGAATACATACAAATGTACATATGTACAGTAGAGTCCGGATATAACGACTTCCAATCGACCGGTGAAGATGCGTCGTACTAACTGGACGTCATATAAATAGAACTCGCCTTTCTAATCTTTTTTGTGTATAATTCTGCTATGGGACATTTTTGCGCACGTAGAGATAGAGATAGATATAGAGATAGAGATAGAGATAGAGATAGAGATAGAGATAGAGATAGAGATAGAGATAGAGATAGAGATAGAGATAGAGATAGAGATAGAGATAGAGATAGAGATAGAGATAGAGATAGAGATAGAGATAGAGATAGAGATAGAGATAGAGATAGAGATAGAGATAGAGATAGAGATAGAGATAGAGATAGAGATAGAGATAGAGATAGAGATAGAGATAGAGATAGAGATAGAGATAGAGATAGAGATAGAGATAGAGATAGAGATAGAGATAGAGATAGAGATAGAGATAGAGATAGAGATAGAGATAGAGATAGAGATAGAGATAGAGATAGAGATAGAGATAGAGATAGAGATAGAGATAGAGATAGAGATAGAGATAGAGATAGAGATAGAGATAGAGATAGAGATAGAGATAGAGATAGAGATAGAGATAGAGATAGAGATAGAGATAGAGATAGAGATAGAGATAGAGATAGAGATAGAGATAGAGATAGAGATAGAGATAGAGATAGAGATAGAGATAGAGATAGAGATAGAGATAGAGATAGAGATAGAGATAGAGATAGAGATAGAGATAGAGATAGAGATAGAGATAGAGATAGAGATAGAGATAGAGATAGAGATAGAGATAGAGATAGAGATAGAGATAGAGATAGAGATAGAGATAGAGATAGAGATAGAGATAGAGATAGAGATAGAGATAGAGATAGAGATAGAGATAGAGATAGAGATAGAGATAGAGATAGAGATAGAGATAGAGATAGAGATAGAGATAGAGATAGAGATAGAGATAGAGATAGAGATAGAGATAGAGATAGAGATAGAGATAGAGATAGAGATAGAGATAGAGATAGAGATAGAGATAGAGATAGAGATAGAGATGAAGATGGCGATGAAGATGAAGACAAAGTTACTTAGACTGTTAGAATCGACCTGCCAATCTCGAAGGAGACTTCAACATAAATTTTTCGCTGGCCGAATCTGATGAAATTACAAAAACTTTGAAAAAAAAAAAATTAATTGTAAAGCTAAGCTTACACGGTAGAGAAATCTCTCTAGAGTTTTACTGAAATAGAAATCTCCTCTCTGAATTAAGTTTACACGGTAGAGTAACTCTAGGAGATATTCACTGTAGCTAGAAACAAAATAGAGAAATCTCAACTTTTATCTATAACGTACTCTACAAGCTGTGTACACGGTAGACAATAGTTACCTCTCGCCTAGAGTTAGTTTTCTATCTCGAATTGTTGTCAACGCTTGTTGTATGTATATATGTATTTATAGAAAAGCCACGATGTAGAAAATATAGTTGGCGCCATCAGCGAAGCGCTAGCCATTCGTCGATTTGACCGCATTCGCCTTATTTGTGACTTCATAAAATACATTTTCGCAATATGGACAAGAATTAAAATTTCAAATTGTTCTTATTTCCCGAAAAAAATTGTACCTAAAAGTAGACAAATGTACCTTAAAATTAAACATGGCAACCTTTCTCTTCGGTACTATGTGTACTTTAGGACCCGCAGCAAACAATCCTTAATATTTAAAATTCCCTTGAAAGGAGTTTCTTCACGCAGTTCAGCCAGACTACTATATACATATTTGTATTTAGGTATTCACCGAGTTGAGCAAGTGTCCTGGCACTCTGACAAAACAGCAGAAAACTCAAGCAACGACTGTTGCCAGAGTGCCAGACCACCTGCTCAATTTGTGAATACCCCTTGTGTTTTAACCAATAATTATGCGCATTTGCAAAGGACGGAGGCTATTCGAAAAGCCATTGAAATACCAATGAAAATAAGAGGATGATTCCCGGTACATTATTTGGCTACGTTCTACATGCACTTAAAATGGTGTGCTTGTATCGAATATACGATTTAATGTCGTAGCCATTTCAAAATTTAACAATCTGTAATGAAGTTCATTGCTAAGACTTTACTATACGTCTCCGTAGAGCAAAAAGTCTATTTAGCTTGCTAAATAGAGCGTAGAGTTGTCGTAGAGTTTTCGATCTAGCTTCGTTGGACTGTATACACGGCGAAAAAGTATCGCTAAATAACTCTGACATAGATTTTCAAAAAGTAAGATCCTTCAATAAGGATTTCCAGCAGAAATGTTCAACGTCTAATTATAAAGAGAATCGATGCTCAAATAGTTAAAAAGCTGTAGGTACGGTAAGAATTGCGTTACTGTCGAATATTGTTTGTTAAAGTTCTGTTGAAAAAACAGGATGAATCGCAAGTTTTTCTACTTGTTCTTACATAAATAAGTGTAATTATTATTTTTTCTCATAAAACGGCTTATTACTCAGTTCCGTGTTTTCTTTTATTACTTAGCCGAAAAACACACCAAATAATTTTGACCGGTTTTACTATGCGGATTATTTCTGTGAGCCATCTTCTGCTCGAAAAAAACAACATTTACTTTGTATTTTTCAATGCTATTGTGGCTTATTAACATTTTATTTTTAATATTTTTATTGAGCTTTGTACCACGATTGTTTATTAGGAACAATTGAAGAAACAACAAAGTCTAAGCGGTAGAAGTTATAGCAGCTATTTCGGAGATCACCACATCTCCTCATCAGACTTCTTTTTTCTAGACTTCAGGAGGGATCGAACCTGCGTAATCGATGTGTAAAGTTAGAAGCGTTAACCACTGAGCTATGTTTCCTTATTCAACCAACTGCTATCAAGTGCTGAGCTTCTACCGCTTAGACTTTGTTGCTTTTTCAATTTTTCCCAATAAACAATCGTAGTACAAAGCTCAATAAAAATATTCAAAACATTAACGTTATTTTTGTGATAATTGTCAAAATTAGCAGCGAAATAAAGATGAAATGGAATGTGAAAAAGTTGACAGCCAAGTTCACAAGTCAAATAAGAATCAATATAGCCCAGTAAAAAATTATATATGCAATACTTCAACTTCCACTATGTTTTTTCCCTATAATTGTATTCATTAACTCTATCAAAAGAATATAAAAAACTTTATAAATATGCATTAGTTTATAACAAGATATTTTAATGGTACCATTATGCTGAAATTTTCATAGAAAATATTTATAAGTGCGAAAAAACAAGCTTTAGGTTATCGATTGTTTAAAAAAAGTTTAAACGATAATTTTATTTGTTGGTTTTATATTACATTTCTATTCCACAATTTTATTTGTTGACTGCTTTGCGGCGTAGATTTTACAGAAATTTTGTAGTAAAATTTGTATTATTTCCTCCTATATGTGAAGTTTGGTTTATTTAAGTTTCAACACGTTATCATACTGTAATAGGTAATCATTTTGTTGAGAGGTAGTGTAATGTATTATTTGGGTGAAAATTTCTCAACTGGACTCAGTCAAGTTCGAATTTTCGCGTGAAAATTTGTGGATAGAGAGGTTTATAGATGTGAAAGGGATTCTGAGAATTTATTTGCAAAATTTTAATTTTTAAAGTTTTTATATGCAAATATATCTTTAAGCAATCGTTTTTTCAAAACTCATTTTCTCTTAAAGATTTTTATGGTTTAGAATTGTTATTTTTTTTTTTAATTTACACATTATAAATATTCAAGTTGCATTAAAAATATGTTCTCAATGAG
>NW_016186648.1:0-4578 GCF_001687245.7 Rhagoletis zephyria | reverse complement strand
TAATGCATGAAAATCCTAACCTCAAAAAAATCACCCGTTAGTTTCACTAAATTGATAACTTAAAAGTTGTGAGTTCTGGCAGCCACAAATTAACAAGCTGCCTTTCTGCAACATGGCGGTTTTTTCCAAGTTATTGCTTTCTTGATGAAAGCGAGCGTGTGAAGTGCACCTACCTACGCATTTGTATGTACGAGCGCTAAATATTTGTGTGTGTGAAAAAGTGCTCCACGCTGCCTCGACTGTGCTTACCTTGTCAGTCCGTCAGTTTTCTACGAACATTTCTTTCACTTTTGCCCAATGCTATTCACTTTATTCTCTGTCCAATGCCTTTCATGCTTGCTTGGTATGTACTTTTTCTCGCTTTTTTTTGATTTTAATGAAATGTAAATATTTGCATGCTTTCTATATATACTCGTTTTATTTCGTTTTAGTTTTATTAGAGCTGAAACCACATGTCTCTAACTGGATGTGAATGCTGGTGGGCGTGTGTGTGCTATTTATGAATAAGGCAACGCACTTGTCTGCTTGTTGTATAAATATGAAATAATGATCAGTTTGAATACTTGAATAAACGTACACTATGTAGTTATGCAAGTATTTGTACAAGCTTTCAAACTGTTAAATAAATAGAAATATGTACATACATATGTGTAAATAAATGTTGCTTTGATAAAATTTCTTTTCTTCATCCCACATTTGAATGCAGTGTATGCGGTTTTGAAGCTTATATTATTTTTTTGCATCATTAATTGGGAAATTTTTGTATTTGATTACGGCTAAGCAAAGAAATTTTCACTCCACAGCTCCACAGAGTAGTGATAAGAAAAGAAAAACACCGAGGTCTTGGGTTCGAATACCTTTCAAGTGTATTCAGTGCGTAGTCAGCCCATTGAATACTTTGAGCATTATGCTTGTACTCGTCTTGCAAATGCTTACTTTTATGAAGCATGTGTACGATTGTAAGGGTGAAGAATAAAAGCTTATGAAATTAATGAATAGTTTTATTGAGTAAATAATATTTACATATGTACCTGCATACATTTATTCATTTTTCTTGCCTGTATTAGTAATATGAGGGGTGCGCATTGCTTTTCTATGCAAAAAGCAATTTCCAAAGTTGTGAAGCACAAATATTTTATTTGGAGAAATTTTCATTCATGTTGTTGGCTTTTATCTTGGTTTGGTTGTTATCTCTTTGAAGGATAGACGTGTGGAGAAAAGCTATTTTTCGTGAAACCTTCTTGATATCGTGGTGGAGAAATTTTGTTGTAATATGAGCATTGCAATACTACTTATAGAATTAAGCAGTGCAGAGGCTACGAAAGGCTGTTAGTTAGGAAAATGTGAATATTATCGAGAATACGAATACGATTACAATAAGTGCGACAATGACGATACTGATGGCGCTAAACATATCGATGTCGATAATAATAACACATAACCACAGTTATCTAAAAATATAAGTTATTTCGATATCTACATATATCGATATGATATTGATAATTATGTCGATAAATGTAATAACAATGATAAAGATATCGTTATCGATAGTAATAAATATTAAAAAAAAAACTAAATAAAATAATTTCGACATCGTACTATGTCGGTATATGAATAGATTACGATATCGATGCGATATCGACAGCGATGAAAATATCGGTATCGATAATAATAAATATCAATAGGAAAAACAAAAGTTATTTCTTTAACTATCTCTCTAAATTAATTATCTCTCTAAATATTTTAACAACGATAAAGCTATCTGCATCAATAATAATACAGCATATGAATTATGATATCGATAAACATGTCGATAAATATGTTAACGACTATTCTAATGAATACTTAAAACAGGTAATACGAAAAAACTGCTAAAAAATCGATCCCGCACCAGCAAAGTTTGAACATTTTTTTAGATATTTCTTTCCATTTAAGTAGTATATGTAGGTTCTAAATAAAGAAGCAAATCGGACCATAAATACGAATTTTCCAAATATCCGGACTCCTGCGCCACCTGCCTGGGAAATTTTGTGGAATTATTTCCTTTTATGCAAGTAACATACATTTCAAATATGAACCATATCGGATAGATACCGGCCATTCCGAAATTAAATTTTTAAGTCCTGAACCCGCCCATCCCGACGTTTTTCAGAATTAAACCGCGGGTCGCGTGAGTCCCGAAATCTATCACTAAGAATAATTACCATGTCTTTCAAATTAATTTTAAATAATAAAAAAAAAACAAAAAATAATGAAAGATCTGGCATCTTACAGTTATTTTGTAGGTGTTCTGACCCCGCCCCCCGAAATGTAGCGTCTCCGATAATAAGATGTTAATAGCCAGAGTTAGGATTTTAACTTGAAAAAGGCAAAATGAGCTTTGAAAAAAGGCCAAAAAAACACCACATTTTTTAATTTTGCTTTGTACTTCCAATGTGTATAATGTGCATGTCCAATTAAGTATATAGAAAAATACATACAGTGTAAAAAATTATAACCGAACCACTTTTTGCTGCCAAGTTTTAACGTATCATTTTTGTTCTTATTTAATTTTGGTTATTTTTTTTATAAAAATATGGTTCATTCCTCAAATAGACCCGTGTAAATCCNTTATAACCGAACCACTTTTTGCTGCCAAGTTTTAACGTATCATTTTTGTTCTTATTTAATTTTGGTTATTTTTTTTTATAAAAATATGGTTCATTCCTCAAATAGACCCGTGTAAATCCAAGTTTCTAACTTGTGCAATATTAAAAAAAATTTAAAAAACTTTCATACAAATTTCGAGCTTTTTTATAAAATTCTAAAAAATCAACCGTAATTTTTAACCATTTGAAACTTGTACTTTACTCTACTAGAATTCAATATGCTACAAAAGTACATAATCAGAATCTAATTAAAAAAATCGAAATTTTAACGAAAACTTGTGAAATTTTTTTTTTTTAATTGCATAAATTCTTAAGGCAGTGTCACTCAATTGGTACTTTTGTATATATTAATATATTTTTATATTGGGCAATTGGTACAAAATAAAAAAATTGGGACAATTTTTTTTTAGTCAAAAGATTGGTACAATACTGCAATCTTCTATTGAAAAATTTCAACAAACTACATGCGATTGCGATAAAGAAAAATATTTGGGTATTCACACAATTGGGATACGATTTGCACCAAATTTCGGCTAAAAAAAACCCAATCGTTTGACACTGCCTTTAAACTTGTATTTATACGGATGTTGTTAAAGAATGAGCCATAAAAGCTACACAGAGAAATTTTCGTTTTCAAATTTGTATGGAACGTTTTACTTTTAAAAACGTTTTGACCGAGGTTTTGCACCTACAATATTTATTTAAATTTTGAGAACGAAAATTTTCAATGCAATTTTACCGCTGATTTTCGGATTTGTTTTTTTTTTTTGTTGACGGTGCTCCGCATTTTTCTGTTCATATAAAAAAATATTCGAACATAACTTGTCAAAAATCAACGGTAAGGCCTCACATCTAAGGTCCAAGCTCTTTCGTTTGACATATCAATTTCGAAATCGAACGAATGGTGCAGATCTGATGACTTGGACACAAAATGCCTTTGGGTATTATACACGGGTAGGCACTCGAACAGTTACCAATTAAAAATGCTATAATTTTATCTATTTTGTTTTTTTTTTTATTCAAAAAAATGAGTTCATTATAAGAATTAGTCAAGGTTTAAGGAAAATGTGTTACTGTTCGATGTAGCGTGGATAATAGCAGCAAGTTTCTCCAGGTATGCTTATTGGAGAGTCACACTTTTATTTGTGAAAATTTCCCAATTTAATTTCTGAATTACATATCGCTAGCTTAGAAAGAAAAGTTGCTAAGTCCCATTTTAAAAATTTTACAGGAGAGGAAAAAATCTTCCTATAGCCATTTTCTTTAACTATTTCGCAAGACTTTGAATCATACATTTTGCGCATTTAAAGCAAAGCAAAACTCCATAAGAATCAGAAGGATTCGATATATATTAAAAGATGTCGTATTATTTTGGCCTAATCGGATTTGTGGTGCTTCTTTGGGACTTAGCAAATTTTCCTTTTATTGCTTATGAAGAGGAAAAAATATAACAAGTACCTTTATAATTTTCGATACGATGCGTATTCAATTTCTTTAGCCTCCTATATCACAATATGAGTTTTCATAAAAAGTGGACTTATCAACTTTTCACTCTAAGCTAGCGATATGCATATGCATATTTGGCTTGAATTTGCATAATCTACACAACATATGTTACCTGAGTTTTGTTGATAAAGAAGCAAAAATTATGTGTCCGAAAAAACTTTCAAGTCATAAGACAATTCGAACTAATTGTGAATTGCCCATATCTTCACATAACGAAAGCAATACACTAGCTTGAGTGAATACCGAACTAAATATGTAATGCCCTAAAAATACTAAGATGACTACTTTTCAAGCGAACCGAAATGTGACCAATAAAGGATGTTATTTAATTGAAAACCCAAAACGAGCAAACTAAGCACCAAAACTACGTTGGGGTTATAAAACTTCAGTTTTTATATAAATTAGAAAAAAAGGTGATCAAAAA
>NW_016186647.1:0-4578 GCF_001687245.7 Rhagoletis zephyria | reverse complement strand
TCTAATTTAATTCTTTAAAGTTTAAACCTTCCAAAACTCCAGCCTACAAAGTAAAATAACAGTTAAAATGTAGTGGCTGCTTTCGAACAGCTATAAAAGTGCGAAAGCGTGTATTTCGATATACATACATACATACGCTATACAAACCCAGTACGGAAAGGAACTAGATTAAAATTGATGTTCAACCAGTTTTTATCCCACTGCAATAAATTGAAGATCTGATTTTTTTCCTTGCAACAAACTGTTTACTTTAACATTGCGATGGCCTAGGAAGTAGTCAATTATCCGACTCTGCATTTGATTTCAACTACTATAAAATGCATTTAGCTTAAATCACTTCAAAGTCAGTATATTTCTTTCGCAATTGTCTTTTAAACCAATTTAAAATTATTTAGTATTAAATGCTGAATTCGTTAATTGCCCATAGTTAGATGATTTTTCAACTAATATTGAATTATGTATTTGCAAAGGTATCAAAAGTGTAACATTTGGTTTATCTCAAGGAGGCTGCTACATGATTATACATCAATTTGAAATTAGTTGCTACATAAGCAGAAATAAATTACTTTTTCTGAGGATATTGGTTTAGCTATGCCGTACTGGGAATCAACACTTATACATACATACATTCATATGCACATACATACATTACATAAGTGAATATATTTGGAAGTAGATCAGCACCATGACAAGTGGCCTATCGAGTACTTGAATTGCCCGCCAGTAAGTAAGATGATTTGCAAGAAAAACCAAACGAATTTCAGCTACATAAGTAGGTTCATACTTAAATATAAAAATTCTATAAATTTCTGCAATCCATTCAAAAAACTTTTATATGAACGTGATTATTAAAGTCGAAAAGAGCACGAAGCAAGTAGCGGATTTTTAACTTTGCAAACTCAACTCAAAACATTTCAACCGCAATCATGCATGCACGAAATTTCGGTCCGATTTTCTTCTATATAATTTTTCTACTCTATTTGGAACTCGGAGGTACGTAACGAAAATAAACTAAATCATCTACATTGAAAGTAATACATACACACCATTCAACTAGAATCTGCCACCATTTCCCGCATTGCCTTCGTGAAGGATGCAAATCTCAAACCGAAATGTTCTTCGACCGAGCTAGAAACTTTTCAAAAACCAGTTGTAATGCTGCGTCTGACAAAGCCACCGCAGAATGATGCTGCACAACGGATTTCAGAGGAAGAAGTAGATGGAGATGTGGACGAGGATGAGGATGACGACAACATTTCAGATGCAGCTGCGCACGAAGCACATGCCCAAAATGATTATAAACTTGTTGAGCTAAGCAAATCAGAAATGCTACAGCTCATTGAAAGCGGCAAATTACAGTTAGTTGAGAGTGCAGACGCCTCTCCATCCATTATTGAGCTATATAATGGAAATGCTAACGATGCGGTTGATGAAGATGATGATGAACGCTCGAAAAAGCGCCCTTGGCGCAAAATACAACGCGTCTTACGCCGCCAGCTGATTAAGAAGCCAACACGTTATTTTAAGAGAGTGGTGCATACATTTGGTTAAAATGGACTGTTGATGAGAAGCTGTGAAATGTTAAAGGATCATGTTTAATAAAGTTTTTAAATATATTGAATGAATTTTTCCCTACTTGACCTTCAACTGACCTCGAACCGGACGTAATGGAGGCTAACAGACCTCGGATCCGCATTCAGGGCGTCGAATAACATAGGGGTATAGAGGTTTGGTTCAGTATGTAGAAACTTTTTTTTGTATACCTGTGTTATTGTTTTTAATGAAATTTCTGTAGACTTGACTGCCGCGCGCCTAGGCTGCGTTCAACTCGACCTACCGAAGAAAAAATGAATGATATTTGCAGAGCTTTAATTTACTGGCATTACAGTGGTTCGTTAGAGTAATATCAACTGTGGACTATAAGAGGTTCTTGAGGTCAATTAACTTTGGAACAAAAAAATATTTTCTTCCAGATAAGCAAATCGATATATCTTTAAGATCTGACTGTTAGTTCATATGACGAGAATGTAAAAAAGCGATCCCGTCGTGACGTTGCGCAAACAAATTTTTTCAAATTGCCTTACAAAAATATGTTAGACCCAGGAGTGTACGGCGAACTTTTTTATGGTACATATTATAGCGAAATATCACTCTGAGATCCAGCTTAAAGATAAAGCTTATCATAGCCAGTGTCCTCGATATTCCTGATGGCATTTCCACCCGAAAAGTCACTACTGCAATAACAAGGCTGTCACGTTCCAGGATTGTTCTATACCGAAAAAAATAAACTCATAATTTTTTATTTTGAAATCAAAAAATATTTAGAGGTCGGTCAAAGCGCTTAAAGTTTTTCATGCATTCTATATGGGTAAAAACAACTTTTCGTAGAAATGGTATAGAGTTCTCGAAAATCATTATTTTTCGATAGGAAAACTCTGTTTCTCTTCATGAGATTCCTAATAATAATACCCTGTTATTTATATAACCAGTTTTTCATAGTAACTTTAATTTATAGGTACGCCAAAACCCCCATGCAATGGGTCGATAAATAAAAAATCTTTCATATTAAAAAATGGCTAAATAAACAACTGGGTGTTGTTAATGGAAGTCTCCTGAAGAGAACCAGAGTTTTCCGATCGAAAAATAATGATTTTCAAAAATTGTACAACATTTCTACGCTTTGATAGACCCAGGGGCGCACCCATGAATATATTTTGGGAGGGGTTTATACTTCTGAAAATTCGCTTCAGATAAAATGATCATTAAAGTACATTTATGCAAGTTTTATGTACAGTATGTAATAAATAAATAAACTTTTTGAAGTTTCATAAATTGCATTTATTTACATAAAATTAGCAAAAAACTCAAACATTTGTAACCGACTTCAAAAAAGGGGTAGGTTATCAATTCGTCGGAATAGTATGCTAACGCATAACTTTGGACCACGTGAACCGATTTCAATATTTTTTTTATCGGAAAGATGGTTTAATATAAAGTTCTATAAACACAAGATGCGCTCAACTTGCAAAAGTAATAAAAAAAAATTAAAAAAAAGAGTTTTAATGGTAATTTTCCTCGATATCTGGTTTCTGGTTTTCGAATGAGATGGTGATATTTTACGATTGGCTAATTTTTTTAATATTTCGAATACCGAGAAAATTAAATGAATTGAATTTTTGTTATGTAGGCAATTTTTGGTGGAACGAATTCGAAGTGGGCAAATTAAATCTTCGAATCCTTGTTAAGGACATATCAATTGTAAACTCTTTTAGGCTCAGTAAGTGAGTTTCATTCGCAGTTCAACTTTTAAGAGCTCTCAAAAAAAAAACGAAAAATTCATATAAAATGGCGCACAAGAAATGGAATAGGAATTTTCTTCTATCAAAATTTCTTAAATCAATTTGCATCTCTCAAGAAAAAAATGCTCGTATATTTATTTCTTCAAGAAAATTTACAGCAAAAGCAAAGTGCTTTATAATAAAAAATATTTCTTGTGATTTTTCTTGAGAGCTGGCTTTAGGATACAGTTTGTATTTCAGGTTATTAGCTTTAGGGGGGGTTTGAACCCCAAAATCCTCCCCTTGTGTGCGCTAATGGATAGACCTCTAAATATTTTTTAATTTCAAAATAAAAAATTATGAGTTTATTTTCTTCGGTATAGAACAATCCGATTTACGTGAGCTGGACCGATTTGAAATTAGGGACAAAAATCTCAGTACATATTTTGATTCCGGTGATCCAATTTTTAAACATTTTTATGCATACTTTTTAAGGTTAAACTCTTTCATCGTCTGAGGTGTTTTGTTGGAAATAATATTTTTTAATACAAATTTTATTTATAAAAACCTCCAATTTTTCGAAATATTTTCAAATCGGCCCTGGTCACGCTAATCTAAATATTTTTCCAAACTATTTTGGAGGCAATATTAAGATATAATAATAAAATATAATATATTTTAAATTTCCGCTGAAAAAAAAGCGGCGACTGCATTGTATTAAAGAGTGATGCACCCTAGTACATACCCATATTTACATACATTTAAAAATGCATGCTCAATATAAAATTTCTATTCAAGCATTTTTTTCGCTGTTCTATGATTCCTTTCCTTTTGTATGTAGGTACCACATAATAGAGTAGATCCTTTAAATTTTAGAATTTATATTCAGCTTTGTCTGCTCTTGATTTGAAAAGAAAGAAATCGTTTAACTAGTTATCGCATTGAAGTACTTAGACAGAAAATCATTATACTAAGTCGAAATTTTTCCAGCAGGGTGTTCAATTTTAAGCCATTCGCTGAACTGTACATATGTATGAAGACGGCATTGCATACTTGCAGGCGCTTCAGACAGTGATCATAGCATAACATTTTCAAGAAAGCTAGCATCTTATCAGTGTATGCAGAGAGCTAATATAAGGTCTCTGGTAAGAGTATTGCGTAAAGCTTTTTCCACCGCTTATCTCTGAATATAGCGAACGTAAACGGTCAGCTGTTTTTTCCATGACACTTGGTCTTGCAGTCGCAAACTTAACTCCACAGTATAGACAGTAACCAACCTTTTTGGGTTGTTGTTGTAGTA
>NW_016186646.1:0-4578 GCF_001687245.7 Rhagoletis zephyria | reverse complement strand
ATTTGGAAAACAAATCACGACTACTCCAAATTGAGCTCGGTGAGTAGGGAGGTTTTGAAAAGGTGTATAGTACGTAATATAGTAGAAATCGGCTCGCTTCGCTCCACGTGGAGTTACTGTTGTTGTTGTTGTAGCGGCTACAACAACCCCGTGGAGTTACTCATAGTGTTTGGTGAAAATCGCATGCAAATTATTTTCAAAAAAGTTGCTAGTTCTCTGAATTTGTACATCATCTACTGGTAAATTAATTTCTTATTTGTTTCTAGTCCAGAGCTATCTATTAGAACACTTTTAAATAATATATGTATTTCGGTAAAAATATTCATATATATTCCGTAAATCTATGCTCATAGAATCATCTCGATTCGCCTGCCTAAAAATGCACATGTGATTAATATAGGTAGGTAGGTACGTGTGTTCCGAATAAGAACAAAGTCGACAACAGTGCCACCTGCCGGGCGCGAAAGTGTTTTTTAGTAGCGCTCGCCCTTTGATAGGGAAAAAAGCAATCCCCCGATTGCATTTTCGGCTGTAAAGATATCATAAAACTCACCCTCAACGAAAGGCGGTTAAAATATTTGTTGAATTTGCTTAAATGGGTTTCTCACAAAAGTACTTTAATCTCATTATTTAGAATTTTTATTCGCAACAGCGACATTAAGTTCCGCTTTGGGAACGTTCCCACAAAATAACCAAGCAGGAACAAAAGTGTTTAGTACAGTTTTAACTGGGAACAAAACTCTTGGAGCGTTCTCAAAAAGAACAAAATGAGAACAAAGCTCTCAAGGTAATGAGAACGAAAGCATCGAGAATGTTTTAAGGAGGATCAAATAAGAACACAATTTTGGGGAACGAAAGCAGCAAGCGTGATATACCAATGAAAATACATATACGTATGTATGTACTTATGGATAATGAATACAATCAGTGTTCCTATCACTCAAGAAAGTTACGACAGAGGTTCTCGGCGAATTAATTTTATTATTCACACATTTCAAACTCAAGCAGCCCAATAGTAAAAGTTTGTTCTTGCTAATATTTAGTTCTTCGCGAAAACGTTGTTCGGAGAATATTTGTTCCCGTTTCGATCTCTATCAGAACGTTCATAAAACTTTTGTTCCCAATTTGTTCTTTAAGAGAACATACCTGGGACTTTTGTTTCCATTTAGCTCTGTTAAAAATGTTTCCGCAAGTATTGTTCGCATTTTGTTCTCTTTGGGAACGTTCTCCGGAGTCGTGTTCGTATTTATTTCCGTTGAGAACGTTCCCGACAGTTTCGCCATTGTGAAAACACTCCCGAAAGTTTTATTCTCATTTTGGTTTTGGTTTCTAAGAGTTCTTGTGAACAAAACTACGAGAACTACATTTAGTTTCGTTCATACCTCTTGTTTTCGGTCCCTGGAAAAATCAAATGGAAAACTCCAAATGAAAAATGCCATGTATCCAGCGCCAAAAAACTTCCTGTATGAACACTTTCATATAGCTATAGCAATTTTAAGGCTTCGCTCCGCTCGGAACGGATTCGCTCGGCTCGGCCCCGCTTCCTAGTACGTAGAGGATAACCTCCCAAACACTCAACAAAATTCGCCGTTCTTTGAAGAGAGCTTATGTTTGCAAGCTCAATCTTATTGTTTTTGTTTTTATTTTAGGTTCGTCGGGATCGCAGCGATTTCTGGGAAGGCATTAAAGCGCACAATGCCACTGTAACTTGTGCCATTTTTGCACCACATCCAGAGGCTATCATAAAATCGGAGCCTGACGAAATTGGACCCAGCGAAAAGGTTGGTAATGTAATAGCTTAAAACTCCATATGAGGCACTGAGAACGAAAGAAGCATATATACAAAATCATTAAACGTTATCACAATAAAAATCGCAGAATATTGCTTCCCATTATTAAAAAAAAAATGTACTACTCTGATTCCCATGGCTTCATAATAAAGTTATCATATTTATTTAGTTCAAAAGTGCGTAGTTCTATGTCACTCATTTTACTATTTCGAGCTAACCAAAGATTTTTCTTCTAGCCGGATCCCCTTGCCGAACAACATAAAAAAGGTTGTGGCTATGTAATGGTTAGCGCCGACTTTAATGGTGCCATCAAAGTGTTTATCAATAAAACGAAGCCAAAACACAGCAGCTTACCTTACACAGCAATCGCAGACTAAACTATCTTTATTTTACGCTGAAATTAAATGTTAACTGAATTAGAAATAGGAAAGTGATATTGATTAAGGCGGTAAATGCTAAGCGCTAGCTACTAGCATTATGCATTTCTCATTGAATTCGTACCGATGGAAGGGTAACCGAAAACAGCTGGTCCGCCAATAAAAACAAAACTATTTTCAGCAAAAAGAAAAAAAGAACTTGGTCTTGGGCTGAATTGTAATATTTAGAAAAAAAAGTTCGAATGTAAAAATATTTTTTTTAGTTAAAAGAAATAAATGTTAACTTAATTGCGCCACCAGCGGCGGAAGGAAAAGCACCTCTTCAAAATTGTTAAAGTATTTACTTTTTTTTAATTATATATTATGTTGACAGAAGATTGATTTGATTATTAATTTGATCAAAAGAGTATTAAGTATTTTAGTACATACAATATTTTTGCTGATTGATTTATCAAAGAAAATATATTAGACATGCGTAAATATTTATGTTTTTGTCCGTACATTATTTTATTCTCCTCACCACTGCACTGTATTGTCATGCAAATGTGTTATTATTGTTATATGTATGTATGTATATGTAGTGTTTTTAAAATTTCATAAGTTTTCGAAAAATGTTAACTATCATTCTACTGCTACTACCATTTACTTATGTAGATATCTATATGCATATTTACTATGTACGTGGACTAGTCTCGAAGCAATAAAAGCCACTTAAAAATAAATACAACAACTTATGCAATTGCAATTGGGAAATAATTTAAAAATGTCAATTTGTTTAGATAGCACATTGCATAGCATTGCATTGCAGATTTGTTTACTAAGTTGTAAATAAGCCAATTAACTAAATATGTATGTATTTATATCGCTAATACGTGAGCATGTAAAGGAAGTGATTATGTAAAGGAAAACAAAAATTATCAAGTAAAATAAAATGCAAATTATTTTATTAATAATAATGTCAACGTCTTATTTATTTAAAAATAAAAAGGTCGATATTTCTGAGCACTCGGGCCAAAGGCTTATGCTCGGGAGAATGTCGGAAAACCTGTGACGCGCGTTTTTGTTACGTTTGTATATATTCTCCCAAACTCTCGTTGATAGAATAGCTTCAAAACATAATATGGCTTCGACAATGACAAGGCACAGAGAAATAGCAAGACTGCACTTTAGATTTTTTTCTATTTCGTTAAAAATCTGAACTGTCAAACTTTGCTGCACTCAAATATACATTCATATACACATACATAGCATTATTTTTGCTTGCTTTTTGATTAGTCGAACGTGTTTACATTTCTCTCTGTTTTGACATTCTAGGTTTTTCAAGCAACAACAAATACATGACAGGGTTGTGTTTGCTCTACTGCTATTACCTGTTTAATATGCCTATGGACTACAATACAATAGTCGTTGTTGTAACAGCATACAAATTCCCGTAAGAGTGTTTAAGGAATGAGCTGGAGTGACAGTTGTAACGAAGCGTTTTTGCTAGCCCCGATGCTTCTAAAATGCTGGGGTATTCTCGCCGTGTCCAGGGTTCATTACAATAAATTTGTAGTTTCGGGGCTCTGGTAAATCGTACTTTATTATTTAATTTTCCTTATTTCTATAAAAAGAACATACAACAAGTAACAATTTGAAACATTCGGTAGCGTCACTGGCCGTGGCTGGGTAACGGCTCCTTGTTCCGTTATTNTTATTATTTAATTTTCCTTATTTCTATAAAAAGAACATACAACAAGTAACAATTTGAAACATTCGGTAGCGTCACTGGCCGTGGCTGGGTAACGGCTCCTTGTTCCGTTATTAGCCCGTTAGGCTGTAGTGGCGTGGCTTTAGTACTGGTGGGCAGCGCTCTGCTGACGCCGCTGAGTGGCGCGCTGCTAACGTCTATAAGTGGTGTTCTGACCGGGTCGGTATGTAGCGCTCTTGCAAGGTGGGTTGCGCTCTGGCCGGAGAGGAGCGTTCTAGTTGCGTCGAGATGTAGCGCTCTCAGCAATGCAGGTGAGCCGCACCGATGTGTGGTACTTTGGTGATGCCGGGAGCAATGTTCTACTCGCAATGTGTTCTCGCCGCTGCCGAAACGTGGTCAGTATCTGCACCCGCTTCAGGGCCGCCCTACCAGCCGTGAACGGCTCGGCGATGTACCTTGGTGCACCTTTGTCTTGTCCGACGAAGCGCATGACCCTTTCGATCGTCTCTAGGGTATACACGCCGCAATCCCCATCGTTTTCTTGTTGCGATCCCTTCGGGTGGACTTCTTGAACCTCAAAGCCCACCCCGCCGTACCTCTGGGTATATTCCCATTGTAAGAACTCTCCCATGTTGCTGTTGCATTGACGACTCTGCTCTTCACCCTAGAATCCACGGTCAACAGGTAGCGTTCTTTCCAGCATTCCATATCGAGATGGTGG
>NW_016186645.1:0-4578 GCF_001687245.7 Rhagoletis zephyria | reverse complement strand
GCGATCTTTGGAGATATTTTCAAATCGAGCTTACATAAATATTAATATTATACAGAAAAATTTTCTTAAAAGTGTTAAAATACTTATAATAATTTTTATAATTCTGGTGGAAAAACTGTAACTTTTTTGGTGAGGCACCCTAATGTATGTATGTACATATGTTTGTTCAGCAGCTTTTAATTGTAACTGTTAAAGCACACGCGCTCTGCTATGCTGACGTAAGGCATGCAAATATGCCGCTCCGCTCAAAAGCGGTGAAATTGTAGCAGAACTGGTATTGTTTTTGTAAATGGTTTTTTTTTTTTACTTTGATCATCAGCGTAGCGGCGGATAGAACGTGTTAAAATGTGCACAAACGTGCATACATAAATACATACGAAAGCAAAGTGTCAAGTGCTTTATTCGGGCGTGCCGTTCTTTCAGGGCTTAAAAACACTTGATTTTGGATTTAATTCTTTGAAATTCGCTCATTTGATATAATTCGCACAAGCAAATGAAATAACCTGATTATGTGGTAATTTGACAATTTCCATTCACGCCACATTTGTTTAAGGTGGTCCGTAGCCTAACATGTGTATGTATGTATGTACATGTGATTAAATGATTCTGGCTTATTAGATATTCACAGCAAGTATGCCTGTAGGTTTGTCTCGCTTTGAGAAGATGTCTTGCGAGTGGGGACTATAAGAAAGCGTATAAAAGCTTTTAATGATTTAATAAAGAGTGTTTAGTAATACATAAATATGTATGTATTTATGTATGCACAATGTACACTAAAAAAGTTATAAAATTTTATCATTCAGAAGATTTTTAGTACCGCAATTTTATCCAGAAAAGTCTACAGAGTCAAAAAGTCCCTGCAGTCTATTTTCTGTTTACAAATCTGAAGAAGTGGCTTATTGGTAAGGGACTTGGGTCGAATGAAGCGGCCATCACCGGAAAAATGCCTATATTGAGGACTTTGAGCAACATATAAAAACAGACAATTTTGTGTAATAAAGTACTTTTTTTGACGACCGCTGTATTCGAGAGTTTATAGGTGTGTTCTGCCATTAGATGAAACCGAGGTCTGATCTATGATTGTAGCGCCATCTAACTTTTGCCATGAACAAGCTTTTTGTTAAAACCATTATGTGATAATTTAGCACACAAGTTAGAAGATTCAATTCTGCAAGGAAATACAAATACGCACGTATCTACACTATTATAATATAAACAGAAGTCCTTTTTTTTGTAACGGGTAATCTGGCGAACGGCTGGTCTGATTTACGTTTTATATAGATAGCCTTCAGCAATCATCATGTCATAGGCCAAAAAAATTTACTTTTTTCCGGGAAGTGGCCGGTCTATTCGAAAAAAATCGTATTTGTGGT
Source organism: Rhagoletis zephyria (assembly GCF_001687245.7). NCBI lineage: Eukaryota > Metazoa > Arthropoda > Insecta > Diptera > Tephritidae > Rhagoletis > Rhagoletis zephyria. The sequence continues at coordinate 3,205 of NW_016186645.1, read as the reverse complement.
CCGATTTGCTTGAAATTTGGGGGTTAAACTACGTGTCAGTCAGTGCCGGACCCACGGGGGGTGTTTTAATACATAGACGCCATATTTTACATACATATGCGCCATATTAAAACACACATACCAAATTTTTCTTAATTGGTACAAAAAATATAGTTCATGCAACAGTAAGAACCAGCAGAATCAGTGTTTTAAATTTCATATAGAAATTTAAAAAATACCAAAAAATGTTCATAAAATTTTTTAACTTTTCAATTCCATTTCTTAGAAAAATTTTGGGTATGCAGTTTTGTAGTGCATTCAATTTTAGTATAATAAGATGCAAGTTTCAGGCCTCTAAAATTTACCGTTAAGAATATTTTTGTCAAGGATGTTGCACATGTTCTTCCATAAAAAATTGATTTTCTTCATGCCCAATATCTCAAGAAATATCGACGTTCGCGATTTAGTTTTCTAAAAATTTTTTATAGGAAATTGAATGTTCTATAAGTTTGTTATCAATGTTTTTTCTGTAGCTCTTGTAATTTACGAGATAGGCAAAAAAACGAGAATTTCATGGAAAAATTGGGTTTAGTGACCCGGACTAACTCGCTGTTGGAAGTTATGGTTACGCCGCAACTGACACTTTTGTAGAGCATTAAATTCTGAAGAAACTCCATCATTGACCATCGTTATACCACCAAATGCTCCTGAGCTGTAGAATTTTGAAGAAAAAAAAATCAAAGTTTACGTGTATTTTAAACGTAGAGCTCAAATTTTCAGGGTATTTCCCACAAAATTTCGAGGTCGGAGTGAAAAAAATAAAGTCGCCAAAAAAGCACCCTAGTATGTACATATGTATGTACACAATTCATTCCTGTTCTTAGATATGGATAACTATATGTAAATATGTAGTTAACCACACCCATATTTTGTTTTCGGCAGAACCCATTTTTGAACACCAGTTTGACAATTTCCCACTTCTACGGTAATCCGTTTTGCATTTCAGGCACTCAATGATTATGCAATGCCTTGCCAGCGTTACAGAGCTGAGATAGTGAGTGACGGCATTGCAAAACCAGAGCAAATCGATTTTAAAGAGTAAGCAGCGTGCGAACGCATACAGACACAAAAACATACATATGTACATATGTATGCGCCACTTTGCCATGGAAGAAAAGCATCAAAAATACATACCAGTAACAATACAGCAATGTGAAGTAATAATTTTTTTTTTTATTAATTGACTGTCATAAAAATGCATTTGCAGCTATTTAGTGTTGGTCAGCGTGCTTTTGTCGTATAAGTATGTATGTGTGTAGTAGTGTAGTTTATTTATGATCTGTTGTGATGATTTTTGTTGCTGCTTGACAAGTCAATTTTTCGCACGGAAAACTCAATGACTGCATGAAAAACTACAAACGTCAAATGAAAGAGAGAAACTAAAAGCAGGAAAATAAAATAAAGAAAACGCTTATCAAGACATACATACATACATATGTATAGGGGAGAAATGTCTAATGGAAAACAATTGAAGTTGATGGTTGTAAATAAGTAGCGAAAAGCAATATGAATGCACACACCTACATACATACATACATATGCATGGATGTTAAGAAATGCAAAGTATGGACAATGGATGATAGACAGGAAGGTGTTTTATGGTGTTGTTTTGGTATGCGTAGCATTGTCGGCGATGATAATTGGCGGAACTGTTGATTGGCTTGGCTTGTTGTTTTGCCTCGCGTGCCAATTCATCGGTGTTCATTGAAAAAAAAAAAACAACCATAAGCGGTGGAGAGGGGAAAACTGGGAAAAATGAAAACAAGAGTTGGTTATAAATATGTACATGTATAACTAGATATACATTTATAAGTATGTACATATGTAAAAGCAAAAATAGGAATACTTAATGATTATTGGAAATGCATTTTATTGGACGAGCAATTATTTATGTCATATATTTTTATTTCTGTTTTTCTTTTGTTTTGACCACAAACATTAGGGCTAAACCACCTATTGAAAAATATTTCAACAAAAATGTTAATTAATTACCGTAGAACAAACATTTTGTCAGGTATATGCATTTCTTTAGTATTAAATTATAAAAAAAATATAAATAGAGGTCGTTCGTTATATCTGTTTAAAGGCTATTTCAGTCCTCTTTCATATGATACCAAATTTTTTTTAATTTGGACAGGTCGTTTATCTATTATCCGGAAAGGACTTTTATTTTAGAATAATATTCGCAACAACCCTGGTCTGTACATTACGATGGCGGATCTGACTTTACCTATTTCTTTTCAAGAACAGCTACTGTCAATGCAAGCTGAGCCATCTTTTTTAATGCCTAGTCATCTTACCTTATTCACTGATTTCGTCTAAAACAACTAAGATCTTTCGATTTTTTGGCATGTAAGAATCTTGTCATTTCGTTCGAAATCCTGCACTTGCACAAAGTTTTTCTTCATCCTTCCTGATTGTGCGATGGTTAAACGATGATTGGTACGTCGGAATGGGTGCGCTCTGATGAAGTCTTTGGCCCTCTCGACCGCCATCAAATATGAGGACAATGATCGCGCAAAGTTTGCACTACAAGCTTCCCGGTTCGTTGCACTTTTGTGAGAGCAACTAGTCTTTGGCCCCTGCGTCTCATAGGTATCATAGTACTAATGTTAGTGGGCAGGATTTTTCGTTCAAAGAACTCTGTGGCGCCGTTTCTTAAATGGAGGTGGATGTTAGCGAAAAGCAGCCGCTAGCCGCGCAGAGGGCCACCGTATCAGGATAAGGTTGGGAATCTTAGGAGAATGTGGGTATCCGAAACCCTCGGTAGCGGTCTTAAAATCTCTTATACGGCTCTGGAAAAAGGGAGCAAATGGTTTTCGATGAGTTTGGCGAGATAGACATGAAAGGTAGCTCAGTTAAAAAAGAGCCTTGTTTCTGACAGGACGCCTTCTTTGGAAAGCCCGTTCGGCCTTCTCGTTGCAGGCGACACCCCCTGCTCAGGGTCTTTTGAAGAAAAGAAGTTAGGCTAATAGGCCTATAGTCCTTGGGGTAAGCGTAGCCACTTCTACCCACTTTACGCAAGAAGCCATACAAGACGTTGGAGCATATATAGATCAACCTTTAACAGCCTTAAACTTAAGCTTTTATTCATAAAAAAAAATTAAACCCCATTTGATTTTAAATAGATAGATATTTTAATTTGATAGATCTTAGAAGTAATCGA
>NW_016186644.1:0-4579 GCF_001687245.7 Rhagoletis zephyria | reverse complement strand
GATAAATTCCGTTTATTTCATAGCACAATATTTAATTTATACAAAAATAAGCACGTACTAGGGATGCTAATTTTTTATATTCCGGGATTAATCCCGGGATTTAGATATTCATTATTTTCCAACAACTTGACATGAAAAAATTGCATCAATATAGTTTGAGAAGCTGTTCTACAATATAGTAAATACTACTACTAATAAAACTACTTTATTATTTAAGTTGAAAATAATTTATTAGTAACAAAACAAAAGACAGCATTTAAATTTATATGCATTTAACAATACTTTAGTGTGTACATATGTATTGAAGTAACTTAAGGCATCAAGAAAAAAGCTTTATGAAAAAAAAAATTAAGTCAACATATATATGTATTGTATAGTTCAGTCAATATTTCTTTTGTTTATTTAATATTTAGATTTTTTTGTAAAAGTCTACCTAATTTAAAATATATCTAATCAACTGCATTTAAATGCGCATTTCATAATTTATACAAGAATTATACAAATGCAAAAAAAAATTTGCGTAAACCTAAGCCTTTTTAATCAGCATTTTTAGAAAAATTCGAGGTACGCAGTTTTATAGCACATTTAATTAAATTAGGATAAAATGCAAGTTTCATGCAGTTAGAAAATACCGTTGATTTTCTTCCATATAAACAAATTGTGGAACATACAATGTATGGAGGGAAATGCGTGACACCGCCAGCAAAAAAAATTATAAAAAATCAAGGTTACTTTTACACACCAAGCAAACAATATACTCACGACACTACGGGCCAAATATAGTAAAACTGCGTGTTTAGTTTTAGAATTTTTTTTACTAGAACTTTATAATTTCAAAGATATGATAAATTCTAAAAATTCTTTAAAAAATTCAGCGCAATGTAGAATAAAAATGGGTACCAAGTGAGAGAAAGTTCTGTAGGATTAAAAAAAAAATAAAATGTTTTGGGTTCACAAGGACGAATCAATTTTATTTTTTTAAGCTAATAGGTTTAGTTTTTTAAGCTAATAAAGTTATAAGGACTATACCCGAGGACGTTTTCGAGGGTGGAGTGCAAGAAGGCCCGGGGAAATAACGCCCATGCCAAAAAAAATAGAAATAAAGCCCATGTGCGTTATTTCCATTTCGAAGGGGAAATAGCGCCCACCAATAAAAGGCAATAAAGCCCATGGACTTTATTTCCTTTGCGAAAGAGCAATAATGGCGTTATTTCCCAAAGAAAAGGAAATAACGCCCGCTTGCTTTATGTCATAATATAATTAAAGTAGTATTTTCTCTGGCTTTATTTTACTGAAACATTCCAATTATGTATACAGGCATACATTTGCATAAAATGGAACGTATTTTAAACCAATTGCTCTCGTTCAAGGGTGACCCTAATATATGGATATTGCAAAGGTATACAGCATAAAACTTATATAAAAATACTGTGCTTTTAACTACGAAACCCACTGAATCTTTTTGTATCAAAAAATGTGAGGCAAGCATCTTCCCAAGCTCGGGTAATTTAGGTGACTCTAAGTTTTCATAGGCTTCCACCTGAGATGCACCAAACTTAAGCAAACCTAAACTTGTATTACAAAATTTTCACTTACACAAAAAAGAGGATTTGCAAACGAGTATGCTTAAATCATTTTTGGAAAAAAGTACGTTTAAAGATTTTTAAGTTTTTATTATGTCTGGACTTTTAGTATCACAAATTTAATACGTATACACATACATACACAAACCACGAGATGCTCGTACATGCAGATCACCATATATTTGCAGAATACATACAGTGAATCCATCAAATACCACGCGTTTTTTTTTTTTAAATATTCGTAATATTTTCCAGCAAAATTTTTTTTTTGTTATTTTTATATAATCTCAAACAAGTGACCACTTGTTGATTTTCTTCAAATATTCGTAATGCTTTTCGAGCTAAATTTTTTGTAATTTTTATACAAACTTTACACAAAATTTTGAAAATTCAACAAATTTTCATCAAAATTTAGGCTACTTTTTCTTGTTTCTTAATATAACAGGCGCAATTTACAAAAACTTGCGTTGATATTTTGAAATTTTGTTGCTGACGGTCTCCCGCGTTTTATTTCATAAGAAATTTATACGTATATGAAAATAAAATAAAATAAAAAATGCTCAAAAATCAACGCGATTTTTTAGCTGTTTTAAACTTGCACTTAATACCCAAAAATTTTCTAAAAATTTAGAATAAAAAGTTGAAATTTTAATAAAATTCCTTGTATTTTTCTAAACTGTGTATAAAGTTTGAAACTGTGATTTACACGGTTTTGGTTGAAGCTTTACGATATTTTTATATAAAAACAACAAAAAATTTAGCTCGAAAAACATTTCGAATATTTGAAGAAAATCAACACGTTGTCATTTGTTTGAGTCACTGTATGTAACGCCATTTAAAAGTTCGAAACACGCAATAAACCTAAGGTTGCAAAATTCAAAGAGTAGTTGAAGTGCTTAAATGGCTGAAAATAGCTTAGGAAGTGGAAAGTTTCTACTTATCATTTTTATTAAATTTTGACTCGGCCTTTTATGACTCAGTTTCGTTTTCTTTTTAGTGTGTACACACTTTGTACGAAAACTTTGGCTATTAAATTTTACAATTTCAAATGCTTTCTAATTTGCATGTTTTGTAAAAAAATAAAAAACAAACTTCGCACTTTGAGTTTGTAATTCGCTACATTAAAAATCAGACCATGCATAAAAAAATCCTGCAAAAAAAAAATTGCAAATGAAATCGAGAATAGCGTTGCAATGCGAATGCAGTGTTAGGGCATTGAGTCCAAAAGTGAATCATAGAAACAAATAAACGAGAAATTACAAGCAAATTCAAACAGAAAGTGCGATAATCAGCAAAAGCAAGTGCAAGCAGCTATTCGTCGCTCCTTCGCCAAGCGTTTCTACGACAAAAAATTTTGTACTACATTTGTACATAGATATACTACAAAGTTGTTGAAGAAAGAAATTTATGCAATTTCTTGATTCGCATAAATTTTGCTACTCTCCTCTTCTGAGGCGCAATTCCACTTTTATTATTATGTAAATTTTTACGATGTGATTTTTTTTTCACCGCTTGTTAGTAATAAATTGTTATCTGAAATTATTATATTCCGTTTGCAAGTCAGTCCCTTTTCGGCGTCCTCGTTGCAGTTGGTCAATGAAAGTGAAATGAAGAACTGAATGAACTAAAAGCGTGCGGGTAGTTGTATGCATTAAATTGTGTTGTTGGTATAATCGTATCAAACGGATGCTATTTGCTATGTATTTTTTAACGACTTACTGACCTTATTTACATGATCTCGCAAAACATTGGAGTAGACCATGGCCACTGCCTCCAATGCCATGAAAGTGATGTAACCAATTATCCATGGTACTATGAGACCAGGATTTTCCTGTAACGAGAAAGAAAGTACAAAGTTTAGTAACCGGTTAACATCAATCCTGGAAAATAAAAACTGCATAAATTTTTGGCCATTTGATGAACGGACATAAATTTTTGGACGCTTACAAAATGTGAATCAATTTTTGCTCATTTGATAAATGGACATTAATTTATGGACACCCAAAAAAATTAAAGTAAGTTTTTGTTTATCTGAAAAGCTGAGTTTTTTCAATGTAAAAATTAAACATAAATTTTTGGCCATCAAAACCCTCGACATAAAGTTTTGGTCGTCGAAAAACTTTTTTGCTGGTTGAAAACCGGACATAACTTTTTGGCTATTGTAAAAGTGGACATATAATTTAAATCAATCGGGCTGCTTTAAAACGTTCGCATAGTGTTAATAATAGGTATATATTTTTCAAAATGTTATCGTTAGTAATATCAACTCCAATTTCCTTTACATATCGGTAGTTTTATTGCAATGGATATATCTAGTGTTTTCGGTATTGCTACCGTTTTTCTTGGGCCTCCATATTTAGAGTTATAATTTTATTTGATTATCGATAATATTACTTTTATCGACATATATATCAATATCTATATAATAGCGTGTTTATTATCGTTTTACAGGCATACTTATTGACAGAGTAAGTTTTTTTTTTATCGATATAGATATCTATATCTTCGTCGACATGGTAGCCATGAAATGCCGCACATCTCTTTCATTTCGCCCAAAGGTGATATGGGGGTAAGGTCGCTGAACTGGTGCAACTTATCAAAAAACTTCCTTTTGAGGATATAAACGACGAAATAGGAATACCCTTACAAAATTTTAAGCTACTTATCGCCGAGAGACTTACTAAAGTAGCGAACGACAGATAGCATGACGAAATCTGCAAAACTGCCAAGCAATTGCGGCCGGTGTTCAGCGCAAACGCACAGTTCCTACTACTGAGCCTAAACATTAGATTATTGCCTAATTGGCAAGCATGCCTATCAACTTGGCCTACGTTTACATGACTTCTGTAGAGGCTGTCAAGATGTTGTTGTGCCAGTCCCTGCTCTATCCAAGAAGACCCTTCACTTTTAGTACCACTTGGAGGACCTTAGATGCGTGGAAATCAGGGATCTTCTTAAATTCCTACGCAATTCAAAATGGTTTCAAGAGAGATTGG
>NW_016186643.1:0-4579 GCF_001687245.7 Rhagoletis zephyria | reverse complement strand
GTAGAGAGAGATAGGCAAGTCGCTCTAAATATGCAGGCATGTGGGTGGTTAGGGAGGTGTGTGGTATCAGATATTCACTGCATTGCAGATAAATGCCTATTTACTCCCTTTGGTTGATTGGTTGGATGCCTATCGCTTGCTCTGGCATTTTTCTAGGGTCGTTGATGTGACTTGTCTGTTATTGACAACGTTTATGACCGATGTCGAGAGTAATCTTGTAATCCACTCGATTTCTTTACACGTGATACTCGTAGTAGCGATTACTTGACTTAAGCGCAATTTCGCGAATATTTTATTAGAATTTTCTACTGGTGTTAATCCTCAGAAGTAAGTAGTAGGTAAAAAAATTATAAATATGATATTCAAATGTGGTTTGCTTGAACCTACTGGAATTAAACGAATATTGTTATTTCTCGTGACAGTAAGCACTTAGTGTGGAACAAGATTTAGTGGGTAAACATAATGAAACTATTTCTAAAACACTTTTATGAAACACACTCATGAAAACGTTTGAAAAAAAAAACTCTAAATATATTTATGTAAGTAACCCTGATTAATATATGGAGGGGAAAACCAAATAAATAAATAAAAAGGTGATCAAAATAATAAACTTCGTTTTACTATACACTTCGTACAAATAAAGTCAGCCAGTTGAAAAGCGGCCCCTTTTTCTTCTCAGTATTGGAAGTTATCCTTTTGTTTACATCTTCATTAATTTTTTATAAAAATAAACCATATTCTATAAAAAAACCCATATAAATCCGTTTTTCAAACTTTATAAAAACACTTTGCAACAATTTCAGGGGGCTCAATGATTCCAAATCAAGATGAAAGATCTAGGCCAGGGATTTCAAAAGTGGTCCAGGTGGACCATCAGTGGTCAACGGGAGACTGGACGGGGGTCTACGTTGGCGAGAAGAAAAAATGGGGATTCACAAGATTTTGGGATGGACTCCCACTGAGTCCACGAAAATTTATCTGATTTCGATAGTAAAGACCAAACATGTTGGCTTGTCTTAACCTAGCAATCTGCCAAGATGATGCAAAACTCAAAAAAAAAATTAAGGAACGAAAAAAAAATTTCAAATTTCTGTGAAAAATGGTCGTGTTCAGGCTTTAAAAAAGGTTTTAGGATTTAAATTTTCAGAATTCTATCCTAACAGAAAACGCGAAAAAATAATTTTGCAATTTTTTGCTTCTTGCGGGCTTGAGACTTTCTTTCAGGTACGCTGGCATATGGATATGATAGCCTCTCTATTAACCTTTAATTTCCTTTTTGTAAAACCCCTCTTAATTTTTTTGGGGAGTGTATTTTAAGACAGAGTTCGCAAAAATTCTCACTGAGGAATGGACTTTCGATTCTTCTGGAACCGTTTTTGGGGCCTTTTGGAATCGAGTTTCGGTTCCGTTAAACACGTTTTTCGGTCCTTGGCACTCTAAACAGAACCCGGTTTCGGTTCTACAGATCTGTGCATCACTCCCCTTTACGCATTCATCGCGGTGAGAGCTGGAGACTATGGAACTATTTATGAGTTTTACAAAGCCATTCACATAAATAGTTCAGCGAAACAAAATACTCGGAAAATAGTCGATGCGATACCCGCTTGTTGTCATAGAGAAGCACATTTTTAATCTATATATATAAAAATGGTGTACAAAATGTACAGTAATTCATCAATTGAGCACGGTTGGGCCGATTTGGCTACATTGTTTTAGTCATTCGTAATTGGCAGGAGAAGGTTTTTACGAAAGAAAATTTTGGGAAAGCCTTCCGGGAAAGTCGGGAAATTGGAAAAATCGAAAATTGATTTGTTTGTATGGAATTTTTTGTGCAATTCCTTCCGAATGGCTTTCGAATGGAAAAATAGAAAATTCTAAGTGGAATTTTGCATTTTAACGCATGATTTGATGATTTTGGACGATGTAAAGGTGGAAAGTTCGTTGTGAAGCTTGGACAATTTCGGATAATTGTGAAATTCATTGTGAGCATGAATCAATTGGGAACAATTTTCTCTTATGTTTCAAAACCAATTCGGAAGGTTGCTGCTTTTTTGGAAAGGTATTTAGAAGGAGGAGTGCACAAAATTTAAATTTTGCCGATAGGTGGCACAGGGGTCGAACTACGCAAAAAAATGCATTTGGTACGTAGGTAGCTTTTTGCCTAGATTAGCATGTAGGATCTATTTTTTCCGTAAAGTGGGCTAGGGACCGATCTGTCCGAAAAATTCTTATTTATGGTCCGATTTGGTTGAAATTTGGCACGTGGGTAGCTTATTGTCTGGGTTAACATATAGGATACTTTTTTCTGATAAGTGGAACAGGGACAGATCTATTACAAAAAATCTGGTTTATGGTCCGATTTGCTTGAAATTCAATATGCGTAGAATAGAATTGAGTCATTGGTTTACAGTTCGAAAAGTGTTTGAAAGCGCCGAAAACATGCGAGTATTGGCTATTTAACGATACTTATTACACAGGCCAACAAAAATAGAAAAAAAGTATACAGCAAATGTCAACGCTATTTTTGACGTAAGCATAAAGTTTCCATCAGCTCCATATTTAGAGAAAAACGTGGTGAAATTGTCAAAAAATCGAATTTTTTGCAATATTTGAGAAGCTCTAGCAAAGAAACAAAGGGTGGTAGAACCTCCTACTTAGGCTTAGATTAAAGCAAAAAATCGGTGTTGCCCTATGTTACCGCGATATATATGTATAGGTAACGACAGGGGCAATACTATTGCAAAAAAGATGCGCGAGGTGGCGCTGTTGCCGAGTTATTGTTAAAAATCGTCAATTCGGAGGCACCAGAGATCAAAGTCAAATTAACCCCGTTAAATCAACCAACAGAACCATTGCGGCCTTTGCTTTACGTTAACATAATGTGGACCAGTGATACTCCCCAGTTTGGAAATCGTTACCAACTATACTATATAGACTCAAGGACGGTTCACCATCGAGCCGCAAGGACTTCTTCCCGGTATAACGCTTTCGTCAGGTTATTTAAAACGGCAATGGAGGATATGTCTTCTGTCGACCACAAAACCAAACGTGATNCTTCCCGGTATAACGCTTTCGTCAGGTTATTTAAAACGGCAATGGAGGATATGTCTTCTGTCGACCACAAAACCAAACGTGATCGTGAATTGCTGGCGAAAACGTTGGACCAAATGTTTCAATAAAAAAATTAATTTTGGGCGGGACGAAGTTCGTCGGGTCTGCTAGTCACTTATAATAATCCCATGCTTTGAATAGAAATATGTAAGTTTATAGACAAATTGATCACTTCGAATTATTAAAAAAATCTGGATTGCAAAAAGTGTAAGCGAATCTGGCAACACCGCCTAGCAACGTCAATGTTTGAAATAACGTCAGTATCCAAAGGGGAGTGTTCGATGTGATTTGGCGGTGTACGGACGTTCGCGTCATCTATTAATTTCAACCAGTATTTCTTTTAATATAATTTTTGTTAATATAATATATACTTTGTAATCTTAAAATGCGCTAATTAAACCTAAACTTAAAAACCATCCTGACGGGTTATGTAATTATTATCGAAAAGCCAAAAGAGCGCTTTTTAGTTCAGAAGAGGGACAGAAATTCGCGTCTATTAATGTTAAAACAAGCCAAGTTCTACTCGAGTGTCTCGAGTGCGAACGAAAAGAGCATTTATACGATATATTTATGAATGTATGTGTGCATACGAAAGAACAACGCAAAATAAAGTGGCAACGAAGTGGTACTACTGTTTGTTGCACGAGTGACAACGATTGTGCGAACGAAAGGAGCATATATGTGATCATATGTTGGTGTATGTATGTCTCAAACGAGCAGCATAAATATAAATTGTCAGCGAAGTGGTACTACTGTTTGTTGCACGAGGGACAACGATTGTGCGAACGAAAGGAGCATATATGTGATCATATGTTGGTGTATGTATGTCTCAAACGAGCAGCATAAATATAAATTGTCAGCGAAGTGGTACTACTGTTTGTTGCACGAGGGACAACGATTGTGCGAACGAAAGGAGCATATATGTGATCATATGTTGGTGTATGTATGTCTCAAACGAGCAGCATAAATATAAATTGTCAGCGAAGTGGTACTACTGTTTGTTGCACGAGGGACAACGATTGTGCGAACGAAAGGAGCATATATGTGATCATATGTTGGTGTATGTATGTCTCAAACGAGCAGCATAAATATAAATTTCAAGCAGAGCGGTACTACTGTTTGTGCTAAGAATAAAGACCACCGGTAGAGACGCAACGAGTGTGAAGAATTTCCCAATCTAANGGTACTACTGTTTGTGCTACGAATAAAGACCACCGGTAGAGACGCAACGAGTGTGAAGAATTTCCCAATCTAAGCTACATATAGTGGCATCAAATAACGAAATACAACGAAGTGTTAACGACAATAACACAAAAATACAGCAGTGAGAACGAGAAGAGCGTATGAACAAGAAAAAAAAGAGTGTCCATTGTGAATGGCACAAGTTGCAAAGTAAGATGAATTGAAGTTTAAGAATTGTCCAATAAGAATTGCAAAACGTAAACAAAAACAAAGAGAAGTTCTGATT
>NW_016186642.1:0-4579 GCF_001687245.7 Rhagoletis zephyria | reverse complement strand
CGTGGTGGTACATCAGTATGTGCCGCCAAATGAAGTTAGTCACCTTGGCGATGGGCCCAAACTTTCAAAGCTTTTGAACTTTGAGATGATTACTGGCTATCTCTTCGATCTTAGAAGATTCTTCACTTCCAGGAAACAACACATTTTTGCAGCAAAACTCTTCACCACACTCTTCAACATAAGAAGAACGGAGGTCAATCTAAACCACAATTTGCGCCAATATACCGACGAGAGATCACTCCGAAAAACTGATCGACAGAGTGTTCTACTTTTTCGAAAGTAATAAGGTCCTCAAGTCACATGCTCACAGAACTTGGTATGCGGACTAAGACGCTTTACTCGTGCCTTAGAAGGCAATTGACCGGACGGTAGTGACCTACGGTACGCCGTCAGCATCAGAGGCTGCACAGAAAGAGGAACCGGAATTAACGCGTAAGACGAAATGCACTTTGGCGCAACTGAAGTCGTGTTCGTAGCGGCTGACCCTGGCTCTCCGATGCCTGCTCCTACTTCTACTACAATAAAATCAATGATGCAATTTCATTTTAATTTAATTGCCTCTTCAGTACACTTTTTAAAACCGACAAAGCTGATTTAGGAGGCGAATTTGATTGGGTTGAAAAAAGGCCAGTATTTTAATTGAAAAAAAAATATAAAAATTACATTATCTGAAAAACTGTTTGTGAGCCTCATAAAGGGTTAAAACCCAACTTCTGTTATATCAAAAAATGTTCTAAGTACTTTTTTGTCAAAGTTTCAGTAGATTTTCCAATTAAATCACTTTAAATATTCAGCAGTCGTTCATGTGTATGTTCACTTAATAAATTATATATAAATTTCAAATATTTTACCACAATTTAATTGCCATGAATACTCTACTCAAGTTTTCACAAAATTTCCATTGGCCATTTGCCAGGCAGCTAATCATTTTTGCACTTTGGCCTAAATTAATTGCTTTTGTGTATTTTTTTATCAAAATTAAAAATTCGTATTGGTTGTTATTTTATTTTATGTAGGCAATTATTTGAAAATAAATTAAATTTGCCATCACACAAAATGTAAAAACAAACAGTTGTGCAGAAAAATTGCAAACGGAGTAGTGCAAGAATAATTGCAAATATTTGTGGCAACGATTTGACGAGCACATTTTCCTTTGACGGCTATGAAATCGAAAGCTGAAGCATTTTAAAAAACATAGCTTATACAAAAAACAAAGAAAAAAAAAAAATAATAAAACAAAATGAGATTGGAAAAGTATGGCAAATACCTTTAACAAGCTTAACCGCAGAGTGATTGCGCAATTAGTTAGTAAATTAAAAAGGTGTGAGCCACAATGGCCGATTGGCACTGCGATAAAAAATATATATTTAATTTATATGTATTACATATGTATGCATTGGTATGAACATTACATGTGTACATATTAGGGCGATTGACGCGATTTTTCCAACCGATTTCGAACGTTTTTTTTTTTTTTGAAATATCTACATATAGGCAGTTTTTGGGAAATCTTAATTTTTCGAATAAAGCTCGCCAAAATGAATTAACTCTTGTTGTGGAAGTTTTTAAACTATTAAAAAAAAAATTTAATGTCGAATGTAGGTGTTACTGGAAAATGTAAAAAGGCTTAAAAAAACATTATTTTTCGAAATTGTCTTTCAAAAATTCATTAATTTCGAAGGGGTACTGGGATTTTTTTTTGTTTTCTTGTAAGGTGGTGCGGTCTAATGTGTATAGCTAAAAACATGCTTATGCATGTCTGCGAAATAAAATGGCGAAGGACACAAAAATCGCGCACGAACACACACACACACACACACACATATAACGTTAAAAATGCTGTTGTTGATTTTCGCATTTACACACCCAGTATGGCAACTCGGGCATGTTAACTAATTAGGGTTGCCACAATGATTTTCGCAAATAAACGGAAAATTTCACGAGAAATTGTTTGTGCAATTTTTGATTTGCTGTCAAGGGGCGCTGGTGTTGTTGTTGTTGTTGTTGGCGGCGCGCTACTGCACTGCATAAGCACACACGTACATATGTACATACGTAAACACACAAAACACATACATACATACACATTTATAGAGCATGCACAAGCGAAAGTTTGGAGCATAATTGCTAGCGCAAAAATAGTTAGCGCCAACAAAAACGCTGCTGCTGCTGCAACATTTTCGCAAATTGCCGCTTGTTGACGCGCGCTGTTAAATAAATAAACGCTACGCTCTCTGTGTGTGCGCTTGCGTATGCCAACGCAACGTTCGTGAATTGCATTGTTTTGGCAAATTACTAGAGCTTTGCGTACTTTTGGGAAATTCGCTTGAGTTTCATTCATTACTGACATAACTACATACATTTAAAATTTGGGTATTGTAAAATTTTGCATCTAACGCACTTCACGTTTATTTAATTCAATTGTTGCACAAATATTTGTTAGTACTTAAACGAAATCGCAATTTATTAAGCTGGTCACGTCACGGGTCATATGGAGTAAAAATTTGTTATGATAAAAAGAGCATTCAGCAATATTCCTGCAGAAAATTTGTATTTGAAGTCTGCGGTTTTCGGTCCATTAGTGGCGGCAAACGAAACCATAGATCACTACATTTTTTGTAAAAAAAAACACCAAATTTTCAACTAAACCGTTTAAAACCGCACTCCCGATTCACCGGTGAAAACGAATTGACTACAGCATCACCTAGAAAATAACTTATAACAAAAATTTGTCTTTCTAAATATAAATACGACCTGGAAAAAAGCCTTCTAAGTGCAGGTTACATGGCCTTATCGAGCGTATTGGATGAAAGACTGAAGTTCGAGGTTACCAAACTGGCAAATCCACCATAAACCAGGTATTCTCAATACGCCAAATCTTGGAAAAGTCTCGCGAGAGAAGGATCGACACACACCATAGCACAAAAAGCCGTTGTACTTTGGACTGAGTAGCTGAGGCTACTTCCGGCAAGGCGTTGTACAACATAGGTCTTCATTTACTCTTCAAGTAACTCCAAAAATCCTCAATATCCGGCTTTGGCTTTTGCACAAAATCAGCTCTTCTTTTACTAAATATTCCTTAGCTTTTTTGCATAGCGAAAGCTTGCCAAATCCGACCAAAAGATATAACCACTATTTTGGTAGTTGGTGTATATAGGGAAGCAGGCGTGTCTTTAAGCAGTCATTTAAGTAAGTTTCTCCATTAATTGCGAAGCCAGATTTGCGTACCAACACTTTGTGCTCAAACTTGGCTTTTACTTGGATTTTTTTTTGAAACCTGCAACAATTTCCCAACTGGAAAATTTTCGAAGAAGTCGACCGCGCTTTGTTTTCGTGGCTAAAATTTGTTGGCCATTTTGGAATTGATTAATTAAAAAAATAATTTCCCGTACTCTTATACCTGTCTGTAACTAGTTTGCCTTCACCAGCTTCGCTGCCTTCAACTTGGCGACGAATTTCTCCGTGTTACATTGGAGATAATTTATTTCAATTAAACTTAACATATTCACAGCCGATCTCACCAGCAATTTAAATGGAAAAATATTTTTTAATATCTGTCAATTTGCATACAAAATTAAAATAATTTTTCACTAAAATTTGCTTTTGTGAAAACGGCTGTTAAACTCAGCAAAAAAAAAGCGATTTTGAATTTTTTAAAAACCTCTTCAAAACATTTTAAACTAAAACCTTCTTAAACCTATTTCATCTGATATCCATATTACGGTAGATATTTTAATTACCTACACAATTCGCTTAATTCAAGTTAAATTTAATTATTCACACCGGCGGTAACCCTCACACATACAGTTTTAGAAATCAAGCCTTCTCAAAACCGTTTCGATTGACATCCTTATTTTAGTAATTCATATAACTTGTACAAAAATTTTAATTTAACTCTTCAAACCGGCGGCAACTCTCTTCAAAATATTTTAGAACTTCAGGCTTCTGAAACCCCTTTTATTTTCTTCTCACCAGTATTGTACCACGAATAATTTCAGAGGTAAGCAGTATGAAAAATATTCAGTTTTATATGGGCCGTGCCACGCCCCCTTTACTCCAATAACGCCCATTTTCCCCCACGAGTGTTGACTGGATTTTTTATAGCTTCATATCAAGTTCCAGTAGTCTACCACAAATACTTCCATAGATATGCAGTATGAAAAAATCCACTTTTATGGGAGCTGCTACGCCCCCTTTGTCTAATCTAATAAAAGATGAAAGCTATCCTATATTTTAAGTTGGCCTAAGTAAAAGCAGTTTACAAAATTTTATGATGATCGGTTGAGTAGTTAAAGCGCGAAAGCGTAACAAACAAACAAACTCACTTTCGGATTTATATTATTAGAAAGGATTAGGATTTGCATGTATTTATAGTGGCCTTATACTACTTGTTTTTATGCATCCTTTGAACTATTTGTTAAAATTAAATTTAAGGTCTAAATAATTCGCTTTTCCCATAGCTCATTAACTTCTCTGTCCTTCCAGCAATTCGACTGCAGCATCAAACTTTGTGGCTTTCCGTTGTTTGCGCAAACAATTTGCATAAAGGCCATCAAAGCACTGATCACTTTGCCAAAAA
>NW_016186641.1:643-4579 GCF_001687245.7 Rhagoletis zephyria | reverse complement strand
AGATATGAATAAAGTTTTGGAACTAATCAATTTAAAAATATGTCCTATTCACGCCAAATAGAAATATACACGGTATCTATTCAAAACAAAATAAGTAGAGATGCGCGAACTATGAAAAAACATAAACTTAAGATAGTTTAGTGGAGCAAGTTGGTTACTCAAGTCCCTAGAACGGGTGTTATCTGTTATTTATTTATACAATCAAAATATGAAATTTCGCTAACATCTATCGATAGCGGAATACTTCCCTTTATTTTTTCATATATCTATATATTAATACGCTAACATAAATTTTGTCTCCGTTCGTTTGGCGATTCTACAGAACCGATTTCAAAACCAAGAACACCGTTGGAAAGGCATTTTTCCGTAGATGAGCAGAGTTTTTATGGTTTTACAATTGATTGAAAATTACGGCAAAACCGTCGTTTAAACATTTTCGAATTGTGTATACATGTTGCATCACATTATATTACATCACATAATATGATATCACAACGCACGATATCACGTGACATGACATCATATGATATGACATCACATTATATAGTATGACATCACATAACTTGACAGCACACGATATGACATCGTATGACATGACATCGCATTACATAACGTGGCATCACATGATATGACATCATATGGTATGACATCATATGACATGACATCACATGATATGACAGCACATGACATGACATCCTATTTATGACGTAAAATAACGTCACATCCTATCACCGTCATCACATCTCATCTACGTGAATAGATAAAGAAAAGTAATTCTGTAGATGAGGAGAGTTTTTATAGTTTCGAAATTGGTTTAAAATCGTTGTTTAAAAATTTCCATATTTGCGTATGGTTCTTTTTGCAACCTGTTCAATTTAAGCTCTTTCGCAGTTTTTACTTCGTATTTAAAATTAAACTTTGAAATAAAGATAAATATGAAGATGAAGAAACAAGTGATAACGATGAAGACAAAAAAGAAGGCAAAAGTGAAGATAAAGACGAAAATGGAGATAAAGGCGAAAATGGAGACATTGAGAAATACATAAGAATTAGGGTAACTGAATTGAAATTTTCCATAAAAGTTACCGAAATTTATCGAGTCATCGAAATAATTATCGAAATTTATCCATGCTTATTAAGTTATCACAACTTATCGAATTATTCAAATTGATCAATGTTTATTGAGTTGTCGAAATTTATAGACACAGAAACTTTGTTGTCGAAATTTACGAATAGTTATCGAGCTATAAAAATTTGTGGGATTATCGAAATTTGTCACGTTAAAGAAATGTATCAAGTTATCGATATTTATTGAATTATCATTATTTATAGACTTAACGAAATTTATCGAGTTGTAGTAATGCATGGAGTTCTTTCAACTAACAGAGTTATCGACAATCATTGATCTACTGAAATTGGTTGATTCATCGAATCGAAGTTTATGGAATTTTCAAAATATATCCATTAATCGAAATTTCAAGATTATATAAGCTTATCGATTTAGCACTGCTTATCGAATTTTATCGTGCTAACAGAGTGTAATGAGTTATCAAAATTTTTCGATAGCTTTCGAAAAATGTGGAGCTGTCAAAAGTAAAAATTTTTAAAGGTATCCAAAGAATTTACATTTTTGATTTATCGAAATTTATCGAGCCCTCGAATTTCACAGTTATTGAAATTGGTCGAGTTAACGAATTTTGTTGAGTTATATGATTTTAGTGTTTTTGAAATTCATCGAACTATCGATATAAATCAAATCATTATTATTTATCGATAAAGTGGAATGTATCGGGTCAATTCTAAGTCCTGCTGAAGTCCAAAGACCTTCTAAGATAAAAAAATTTAGTTTCGTTTTAGTTCCAAAGCAGAAGATGTTCCGGTAAGTTAATTTGTATCGTATAAGTTTTGCTACGTGTTAAGTTAGAAACCCTTTCCAAGGCTCCTAAAAACTAGAAGAACTGTCGAATTTCGACAGTAACTGGCACTCTAGTTAAATATTACTTTCTGAAAACCTGTTAGAAAGATATAACCCATTTTATGCGTACCAATTTTGAGTGAACAATGCTTTAGCAAACCGGCATTTAAATATCTGCATACATACATATACATACCTAACCAATTATGCATGTACGCTGAATTCGCCGACAAGCTTTTTTAAAAACGAAGTAAATTAGTACAAATTGTTAGTAATTTTCATTCGAGTTTGAATAACTCCTTTCACTAAATGGCTTTTAGCAACATTAACGAGACCTTAGCTTATTTTATTTTATTCATTTTAGTGCAATTTTGACAAAATTGTCTGGCTACAAAATCTTTTGTTACACTACTTTATTTTATTCCTTTGATTGTACATGTTAAATAAAAGCTTGTTTTTAAAAAAAATTTTTTTACATTATTTTATTTTAATTTAATTTGCTTTTATTTAAAGCTTGTTTTTAAAAAATATTTTTTTTTACATTATTTTATTTTCTTGTTTTTAGTTCATTTATAAAAGCGTTGTATATTAAAAAGTGTTATTTTATTTTATGTACAAAATTTTGCAATAGATAATAAATAAATAAAATAATTCAACTTGCAATGAAAGAGAACACAAGACTGCAAGCAAAATGTTGTTTGCTTACGTTTTGTATAAACATACATATGTACATATAGCAGCAGTTAATATTATTTAAAGAAATGGCGTGTCGTCCATTTCCGCTGTAGCATGGCATATATTTAGGCGCAATATTTAACTTCTTCTGGCGGGGCGACAGATTTCATGTAGGCTTTACGTGATTTCCTGCCAACGGCTTTAACCACGGTGCCCGCATTTGGCACAACGGATTAATTTTTGCCTTAATCACTGCCCTGAACTGCAAGCACTTCAGTACCAATTGGCAGTATGTGGTGGCCACACTTACCACCTTGGTAGGGCCGAGGCCTACCTAAACCTCTGACGTTCTCTGGATCACGACATCCGGTTGCAATGCTACTCCACATTGAACCATTGCTGGTTCTACCCGCATTTAGGTATTAAGCCACAGCCACCACGATACTCCCCAAGGGGCCGTACCCATGAACAGACCGGAGTAATGCTCGCCGGCGAGATTTGCTGGACTGGCTCAACTCACCCGACCCACTTAACTGACTCAGCTCACACTAGAACGACTTACACGACTACTTCACTCCACATTCATACTCCGTCTTGCTCGTCTCACAAGTCTAATCGCCTCGCTCGTGGACACCCTCCACATCCAGGAGCGGTGACACCACTTGCTCAACTTTCGACCAATCGAGTTGCTCGACACACATTCACCATCTTGCTCCGTCTTGCTCATCTCACACGTCCTACTCGCCTCGCTCGTGGGCACCCTCCACATCCAGGAGCGGTGACACGGCTCAGCTTTCGCAACGGATCGAATTGCTCAACTTGCGCACAACTTTTTCACCATTTCCAGCGGTTTCCACCACACTTTTCCTCCAATTACAACTGTTTTCTCCGTTAACTCCATTTTCACCATTTTCACCATTTTCGCCATTTTCTAGTCGTGTAAGCCATGCCAGTGTTTGCCTTGCCTGCCTTGCAAGCCTTGCTGGTGTCACCAGTTTTGCTCGTCTCGCCGAGGAACACACTCCGGGGCATGTGTTCCCCGTGGCACCATTTTTAAAGTCTTTGGTATGACTCTCGAAACCCGTAGATTTCTTCCAGTTGAGCCTCCACCGACTCAGGACTGGTAGCCTTTAACTGGGGTAGACGGGGTTGTCAAGCCCGTACCCCGGAAATACCAAAGCCCCCTGTCTTCCCTCCTGTTTTCTCAAACCGGGCTTGGGACCGTCTAAGGCAAGTGAATTGCAGCGGAATAGCTGCGCTTGATTGTGTTGGCATAACCAAAATGAAAATAGTGGAAATAAGCAAACGATAATTTACAAGGCGGACTTAGCACTGTGCTTTGGCAA
>NW_016186641.1:0-618 GCF_001687245.7 Rhagoletis zephyria | reverse complement strand
AAATGCGATTCCTTCGATGCATGCTACAATTGCAAGCATACAAAACGTGCCGGCCACTGGTAAATTTAAAGAATTGTTCTGCTACAGCTATACATATTCATTTCAACAATTTTTTTAGAAGGGCGAGAAAGTAAAAGTTCGGACATTACAGAAACCTCGCCTGTAAACAGAAGGCGCTTTGCTGAACCTCGTTTTGTTTCAGAAATTCGTACTCCAGACATTTCCACCCCAAAACGTGCCAGCCGCATTATATCGTTCGTTAAACGGTCTTTCGATAAGAAAATTAAAATAATCAAAACGCTTCGTAACAAAAAAAATTATTTAAAAAAACGAGTTACTTGTCTGGGAGAATTGCTTGGACATTTGCGAGAAAAAAACTTAATAGATGCGGAAACGGAAGAAATGATGGTAAACTTATTTTAAGTGTTACATAAAATATACAGGGTTTCCTAGACCACCTGTCCACCGCCTCTGAAATGGAGGGGAATGGTTTTGATTGAAAACCGAAAAAATTTGACCTCCTAAATCAGGGACGANTAAATTTGACCTCCTAAAGCAAAAAAAATTTAAAATGAAAAACAATGGGAATATTATATAAAGATTTACACAATTTTAAGT
>NW_016186640.1:0-4580 GCF_001687245.7 Rhagoletis zephyria | reverse complement strand
AAAAAAAAATCAAACTGCATAAATGACATGCCAAAATGTATTCAATAAAATAAAATGTGTACAGATGATTTCAGTATCTCAAAACAAATTGCACAGCGGGAACGATGGCTATACGACATACATACATATGTACAAATGCGGGGATTTTAAAGTTGCGCTAAGTTTCTCTAAAGCTCAAATAACCATAACCGAGAAGAAGCCGAGGAGATCCAAAAGCTCCATCTCAGCTATTTCGACCAGACTGTTGAAGAAGCGTGAACCTAAGTGCTTGAGGCGCTTCGTCTTTATACCTGGATATGGACGCAGAAAGTGGTCAATTAACTCTTCCTCATCCTCATCACGGCAGAGTAAGCATTGGTGCTACTAAACCGCGGCCATAATAATCTTGTGATCTCACAGTCTTCTCGTTTGTAGTACGTATTGGCATCTATGAACCGCATCTGATCATCTCATTCCCTTCTGTGACGGTTCAGTGACGGCGTGGTACTATGTTTCCATACAATTCCCCCAATTTCACTATTTTAGATCCTTTTGCCTTCAGTGCTGCTTGACTGTCGACAAAGATAGTGTCTTCTGGAACTCTACTACTGAGTAAAAGACAAGCCGTACTCTCTAAAGCGTAGATCCCAGCTTGGAAGACACTGCAATCGTTCGGTAGACGAAAGGCGTGGTAGATCTGCAGGTCCTTCGAATAGAGACTGGATCCGGTTCCTTGTTGAACCATCAGTTAGATGGATAAACCACCCTCTGCTACCGGCAGTCCGACATTCCGTTCTCCTCTGGAAGGGAACCTAATAGGTACTTTCGTATTGAAGTTCACAAACAGAGGGGTGTAATGTAATCAGTGTTGGCTTCCATGCCAGCTTTAATTCCATTGAGCCGGCCCCTTTTTATTGCATTTAGTATTGATACATTTCCGAAATTGGTTGCCCTCCACGTATTGGCCTCTCTGAGCCTGAATGCGCTCTTTGCGGCCTTACCATGGATGAAAATATGCAGTGGCTACACCTCTTAAACCATTCGTGAGATGCGCTACTCACTGTCCTCGATATGCCAAGGCATGCGAGTTTTTGCACTTTTCCTTTTATATTCCTGTTATTCCCTTTGTCTGGTGTCCTCCACCATACTAAGGAACGATGGGTTGCAATTGGTCTAATGACTGTGGTGTACAACCCATTAGTGACGTACGGTGATAGTCCCCATTGCTGCTAGAGAATTATTGGTTCTCTCCTCTAAATTCTTTTTACAACTCAACTTTGAGACCAGAATGATTCCGAGTTTTTTTTTTTTGCATCGGAGGAGAGATGAAAAGTAGTTTCCCTAATTGCTCTTGAGCATGGAATCAATGCATGCCACCATAGGGTGCTGAATGCCTGCATTCGCACATTATTGAAGACCTCTTTTATAACCGAAAGGCAGCAAGGGTGTATTCCTTAAGCTCTAGCGATTTTTCAATAGTGCCTACCGCTTCGTGAAACGCGCTTTCAACACATCTACCATTGCGGTATTCGTGTGGAGCTGTGTCCAAGGTGTGGGTACTAATACTTTCCTTAATATGCAAATCGATTAGTCTCCGCAGTGTTTTTAGTATGAGCGATGAAAGACTTATCGGTCTGAAGTCCTTAGGCTGTAAGTGATTTATCTTCCCTGCTTTCGGAATGAAAATAACATTCACCTCCCTCACCCTTTGAATTCGAATTGGCAGGGTTTGAAATTCACTCGGAAGTGAATTGCAGAACCTGCCCGATAAGACTTTAATTTGGCTACAATCGAATCTTTTCCAATTGGGAATTAGTTAAAAAATATACCTTTAGTATTAATTGTAAAAGTTGGCCAGGACTTAAAAATCTCGTTATTATGTGGTAACACCATGGTCAACACAAGAAATGTGTAAGTGAGAACCTCATGGGGCTATCACCTAACTTAACCTGACAAAGTTAACAATACTCGTATCTTGGGCTTTCAGGTAAACATATTGGGCGTGGAAATGTGAATTTGTGTCATCGTATGAGGCGCAAATTTAGTATGCGTTGAACTGTTGGATTCTCGAGACTTTTTGGATTTTTCGTTGAAACTACTTATGATAGTCTTAAAACACTTCGATATCTCTTTCACATCAAATATCATCCCAGTCAGTGTACAGTGTCTCTTATGCGTCAGAGCTGGACATTTGCAGAGTTAGTGGAGTATCTTTCCTTTGCTATCCCCAAGATTTCAGCAGCAACGCCGGATGCTGTGGCGCGACTCATTTAATCTTCATGTACACTAAAGTTTTGTACTTGTTTTTTTTCGTCTCTTTGTCGTCTTTGTTTGATTTACAGAGGAGGTTTTTTTCACCAACTTCAAAAAAGGAGGAGGTTATCAATTCGTCGGAATATATATTTTTTTTTATATACATAAGTATTTTACCGCATAACTTTGAATTACGTCAACCGATTTTGATAACTCTTTTTTTATCGGAAAGGTGTTGCCACAAGGGTGGTCCCATACTAATTTGTTTTAGATCCGAGCAGTGGGTCATGAAGTCGCTTTTGTTGTTTGCTTAAAAATTACTTGTTATAAGAAGCGTCGGCATTCCTTGTATGTTATTCTTGTATATCCGCTGGCAAGTTGCAAGCATTCATTTCAAGCATCATTGGACGGTTACAAGCTATGCTTATAACCAAAAAATTATCGGCTCTACATAAATTCAAGCGTATTTTTTCAAGCATAACCCACTTTCCCTAATTTTTCTCAAGATCATTAGGAACATCATTTTTTATCGAGCTCATTAAGAGAATTGCAAAACAATAATCTACTGCATATGTATATGTATAAACATAAATTTTTTTATGGAATTTTTGTTTAATTCACATCGAGACCATTTACTGCCTGGCGGCTAAATGAATACGTTCTGAGACTACTGTTTACTGCTCTAATTTAAATAAATGATTTATGTATTAATTTATGTCCAATGTAACTGGGTCGTTGTCAAAACACACGCCACGGGACGTATGTATGTATGTATGTACGAAAGCAGACATACAAATACAATTGAGGCGAAAAAAATAAAAAACCAAATAAATATGAAAACAGAAGATAAATAAAAGAACAGCATAAATGGCAAACAATCTACGCTTGTCAGCAATTTTGCGGCGTGAATATTTCAATTTTCATTTTTTNAAGAGAAATAAAAGAACAGCATAAATGGCAAACAATCTACGCTTGTCAGCAATTTTGCGGCGTGAATATTTCAATTTTCATTTTTTAATGAAGCAAAGCAAAAAAAAAATACCAAAAAGTGGTACAAAAACTTTTCATTTTCATTTAGCACTAACGCGCATGCCCTGCTCGTATTCGCATGCGAATAAAACGCCACACTTGCACGCTCTTTGCAAACTGTCTGTCAGTCAATAAACTCTAAGTGTGAACAAATATAAATGCATAGTAATAATAAAAAAGTGAAATAAGCGAATTTAATAAATTGGTCAAAGGCCTGAATAATTACGAGTTAGTTAAGCTTGAAACAACGCATAGCAGGAATACAGACGTGAGACAATGGAGTGCTTATGTAGCTCTACGATAGCGCGAGACATGCAAAACTAATTCTGAAACTAATTGTTAAAATTAACTCAAATATCGTCGTATATCAGGCGTACATGCAACCTAAAAAAAATTTACGAATTCTAGCTGCAATCAACAACGAAATACAATGAGGCAACACAACTAGCAATCATTAGAGCAACAAGCAAACATTTTAACACCGCCACAAAATGCGTTAATCGGCGATGAGCAGTGAAAAAAATATCAAAGGCTAATAATGAAATTCAAGACACTATCTAATAATAATGATAATCTGCGTAATAATGATGATTATTGTTATATGCAAAATCGCCATAAAGAGCATCACAATGATGATGGTACAGACATCATACTAATGAGACGAGTAACAAATGTAGAAAAAAGATCGTCAAGTGTGGAATGTGAAGTAGCTAAAATATGTCAGCAATAAATGAATCGACGGAAGTCAGAGCAGCAGAAGCTGCAGCAGTAGCAATAGCAACGCCCAGAGCAAACAGCCAACACAATGGCTCAGCTCAACTTAGCTCAGCTCAGAATAGCAAAAGGCACAATCATGCCACATCACGATGCCGCTGAGAAACATAATCCTCAATAGCCTCTTTTTTGCATAGCATTTGCGCATAATGACTGGGCATTACTTTAGTATGAGATATGTATGTACATATATATGCACGCACAACCCAACGTCCATATGTGAATACACTCTTAAGTGTACTCACTCACAGAAGGGCGGGTGAATGGCAGGCGAAAGTTCAGACTGAAAGTACAATTAAGATCTCAAAAAGTATTAACAACAATACAAAACTTAAATAAAGAATCGCAAAGAATACTGTGGCACAAGTTGAAATGAACTGTAAAGGAATATAGACTAGCGATTCTCAGTGATCTCAATTAGAATTATTTTAATAACTACCAGTGACCACGTAATGCTGATCTCAAAATCGAACGCCACAACATTTATACATTAAAATATTTCGAGAATTCGTATTCTTCATTTATACGCGTAGCACGTGACATAA
>NW_016186638.1:0-4580 GCF_001687245.7 Rhagoletis zephyria | reverse complement strand
TATTTTGAAATTTGTAGATTAAATCAAATAAAACAACTCTTTGAGGTAAAATTTTCAAGCGACGAAAACCGAACTAGAAATGTAGTTGACCATCTCTGAAAAAGAAAGCTCACCAAGGGTCCTCGAGAAAAAAGCACACAGACCACAAGTCGTTTTAGTGTTCTCTTTAAACTGTATTAAATCTTCATGATCTTAATTGCAGTGGGATACCCCGTTCTGCTGGGTATGCTGTTACAATTGCTTGTCTATACTCAATTCCGACTCTTGTGTCCTCGTTCACGCAGCCACGTAGGGATGAGTAACGTGAGTAATCCACGGTGGGGTCACTCCGATTTATTCTATTAAAAAGCTCACTGTATTCTGTTCACCAGTAGATAAGGTAGGTATAAACGTGTATTCGGTTGAAAATCCATTCATCCGAGTAATTCCTTGTGCGCTCGGTTCTACACCCGCTACATAAAAACCATTGGAAGTGGAAGAAAATGACAGCAATGGCTACCACGACAAACATTCAAAGGACACTTAATTAGGAAGTTACCTATGCTGGCTGATTGATGTTCCAGTGAAGACAATGGCTAACATAACCACTCTCCAAGAAATGCGATTAACGAAGCAAAAGGCACTTAAAGGAGTGCAAATTAGGCGTTGGCGAAAACCGAAAAAGCAATGTGATATATGGAATACACGCTTCTAGTGTATTAGACGTACGTACACTCCGAGGATCAAACATCGACTCGGATCGCTGTCAACAAGACAAGATACTCGCCCGCGTCTGTGCATTAAAAAATATGCGCCAACCAATACGAAAAGCCCCAATCACAACAGACGGTCAAATTTCCACTCAATTTTCACACATGCTCTCTGTGGGACCGTTATAGGGAACTAAAAAGGAAAGGGAGACATATTTGCCGCAGTAAGAAGAGGGAGGATGAGAGATGTGAAAATTTGACCAGAGAGTTAGGTGCCTGGCTTCAGGTGAAAGGCTTCAGGACCAGGGCGAATTCATGTGAACACTTTTCCACCCTAGTTATTTAATAGGAGCAGTATTTAAAGTAGCAAAAAAGATGAACCCGTGCACACGGTCGGTGACGCCCATGGACCAGGTATTTACCATACGCCAAATATTGGAAAAGACTCGCGAGAGGAGGATCGACAAGCACCATCTTTTGGTCGGCTTCAAAGTTGCTTTCGACAGCACGAAACGGAGTGTCTGAATTTGGTATCCCCGCCAACACAATACGATGTGTAAAATTATGTCAAGTAATACCACCAACTCCACTAGAATTTAAAGGGACCTCGGCAAGTTGTTTGAGAGTGGTCTATTCGTGTTATTTCTTTAATCTGATATTGGGGAAGATAGAGCCCCAAAACTGATTCCCCCTGACAAAATTTTTTACAAAAGCGTACAATTGCTTTCGTATGACAACAACGTCGTCAATGTCGATAAAAACAAGAGCTACCTCTGTTCTACCTTCTCAAAATTACATCGACATCATCAGTGACAAAAACCGCGAAGTCTGTTCTGCCTTTTCAAAGTAGGATAAAGAAGCAAAGTACTTGGTCTGGTGATGAACGAGGACAAAACGAAATATCTCCAANTACATCGACATCATCAGTGACAAAAACCGCGAAGTCTGTTCTGCCTTTTCCAAGTAGGATAAAGAAGCAAAGTACTTGGTCTGGTGATGAACGAGGACAAAACGAAATATCTCCAGTCATCAAACAAACAGTAAGAGCTTCACGTCTGGGCGGTCACATCATTGTTGACAGCTATAATATCGCAAATTTAGACGATTTCGTTCATTTACATTAACAAAACACAATAATGTCGGCCATAGAATTTAACGCAGAGTCACTCTTGCCAAAAAGCGCTACTTTGGACTGAGTAAGCAATTGAGAAGTGAAGTCCTCTCTCCTCGTACAAAAATCACACTCTATACGTAACACACGCATCATACCTGTGCTGGTTTATGGCGCGTTGGCGATGGCGAATACCGCAGACGATGGCACAATGATCTCTATGACCTTTACAACGATATATATAGACACTCATAAGAAATATCTACATTATATTATTTATCATGCGTGTAATGAATTACTACTTTTCCGACTGGGATTGTACATATAATTCTTTGTCTGGGTACTCATGTAGTATATCTGTATGCCATCAAAGTGAAATCGAAGAAAAGTTATCAATGTGATTGATTTATGTAATATCCTTTTGCAGATACACACATGCTTTAGATAAATCCTATTAATTTTATTTAGTAGATAAGTACTTTGTTACATGTATGAAGACTATGCACTTACATAAATCCATACACATTTACCACCAATGTACAAGTGTGTGGATTGAATGGGTTGACCTCCAATGAGCCTATTTACCCAAAAGTGCTACCAAACGCGTTAAACCGGATGCAAGTACATAAATAAATAAATGAATAAATAGATATCTCTACATGTTTACAACTAATTAATGAGTAAAGGTGTCATTTCATCAATCAGTCGTGCAATGAATGACAGACACTGAGGAACAAAACAAAAGAAGTAAATTTAATTAGTAGCACAGTTGCGCAAATTAATAGGATCACGGCTCGCGGCTGTGTGTGTGTGTGTGTGTGTCGTATGGGCTAAAGGTTGATTTTGTCAACAAACAACAACATGGAAGTGCAAAACTATGTGCGAATGTTAATAGATAAATATAGCACACACATATACACAAACATATGTATAAAGACGAACTATTTTGTATATCGAGCCCTAACTGTCAAAATAACGTAAGCGACATTTATTTTAAAATTTTGTTTTTGATGCAGAAATGTATTTAGATAATCGAGGAATATTTCTGCATCAAAAAGAAAATAAAAAAAAAATGTCGCTTACGTTATTTTGGCGGTTAGGGCTCGATATGCTTACATATCTATGCAGAGTTAAATAAATCAGTTTTCACGCCGGTTTAAAGATTTACGCCGCGCCGCTTACGAAAATGTGACAGCAAAAGCTCTTTTCAGCCGAATAGTAAATACAAAGCCCTAATATTGACAGATATTTAGTTTTTTACATGCTTTGCGATAATAAATTACTTTTTTTTTTCTATTTGCGACATTGTTATTGATGTGTTTTTTTTTCATCGCACAGTGGTCGGAGAAGCTATGTTTTACGCGAAAAATTAGAAGGGCTGTTACGATTATAATAAGAATGCATCATCGTAGTATTTTTGTTATGCTAAATCTGAATATGCCATAAAATGTTTAGTGTGACAGTTGACAGCTGTCAAGTCAACTGCTAATTTGTCTAAAAATAAGAATATCTTTTTGAAAATACCACTTATTAGGTTTTTAGACACGCAAGTCACGAATTTTCGTGATCGAATTCGGTGAATTAAATGGATTCAACGGCTTGCTCAGCACATATTATTAAAAACTTTAATTAGATTTGAGTTCGCTGAATATATCTGATTAAGAACGGCTTTACTCCAGTTAATTTATCAAAGTTTAAAAATAGGCCTTTTTCGCGTAAAACATGCCTCATCCGACCACTGTGCGTCGATATAAATAAATAAAGTTACATAAGAATAATTATTAGTAGTAGTTATAAAAACCAGAACCCTGCAGTGAAATGCTCAATTAATTAATCAACATTCTCGTAGATAAATTAGTAAACATGATGTTAGGGCTCACTATTTTAGTAGTTGATATGAGGTTCAATAAATAAATAAATTTGATAAAATAATAAAAATAAAAATGTGTGTTTTTCACTGGCCAAATATATGAGCTAATGATCTCAAAGGATATGTTCGCCGTCCACGTATTAATTCCATATCCTCTCGAATTATAATCTAAAAACGATTTCGAAGAAAATGCAAAGGAATATTTATATTTATAACTCCAAAATCTGTCTTTTATAAATACATGCTTATTTAAATATTTCAACGTCGCCGCAATAATATTTTTAAATGTATATTAAAATTGAGCTCCCTACCTAATGTTTTTTTATCACCAACAACAAGCTTAATTAAATTCCATGTACAGGAAACAAACGCTGCTTTGATTTGTTGGAATATAAAATCTCTAATTGAAACATTTTTTATTAAATGTATAACCGGTTAATATAATGGAAAACGTTTGTATTACAAATATATTTAAATTGTTTTCGTTTGAAAAATTCAGCGGTGAGAAACTAGGATAACTTTTCATCAGAAATCTTAAAATGCAGTAATTGGTTATAAAACTAATAAAAGAAATAATATTCCCAAGATCAATTAGAAATATTTGAATATTGGTTGCATTCGTACAGATATTATATGCGTAAACAAATCTATATTTTCTGTAATTAATTCAATCGATATCAAAGTTATACGGATGAAAATGTGCATACGAACCGAATTTTTCATAATGCATAGTGTAGACGATATAGTACTGGAACTTGATATGGAGTTATATGAAACCAATAGCATACAAGTGCCTCTAAACTCTCAGTGATTTTTGAGCATTTTTTGTCGACTTTTTTGTTTTCTATGTAACCATGTTTCCTTTATATGGGAAAAATTCGCACCAAGTTTGAAACTTTTATTTTTATAG
>NW_016186635.1:0-4580 GCF_001687245.7 Rhagoletis zephyria | reverse complement strand
AGGCGTGTGGCTTTGTTGTTGTTAGTGACTTATTCTGATATACTACAGCACGCTATACACGAAAATCCAAAGTTGGACGTAGCCTCGAAATTTAACTACTTATGCGAAGCCCTCGTAGGTAAGGCAGCATCGATTATAGCGAAATTTATGCCAAGGGACAATTGCTATAAAGATGCAATCCAACTTCCGCTTGAAGTATACGGTGACAAAGACAAAAAGATCCAGAAGTATATACAAAAGCTTCTGAGCGTAAAATCGGTACATTCAGCGATTGATGTGAAACTGGTAAACTCAGTTCTTCTGCAAGCTACACCTGCTGAGTTGCGCATTGAGTTTCATAAATCAAAAGGGAGAGCCTCAAAAAAGCTTTTGCACTCTACAGTTATCGACAAAGAGCATGAGAGTGGCGTTGATAGTGAGCAAATAAATAAGTTGCTGGAGTTTATAAAACTGGAAGTTGAATCGCTGGAAAAAGCACATTTGTCAGAAGCAGAAAGCAAAAGGAGCGACGCAGAGCGTATAAACACAAAAATAGTGAACGGAACAGCTTTGGGCTTATATGTATACCAGTAGAAATATAGTTCTCTATATTTTGTAAACGATAAAATCACGACATAAAAGATTGCAAAGCAAAATGGACATCGAACAGCGAAAGCATATATTAAAGCGAGAAGGTAGGTGTTATCGTTGCGCTAAGCCTAATCACAGTTCGAAGTATTGCAAAAATCTATGGCATAAATGCAACAACTGTAACGGCCGACATATAACGCCATTGAGTGAAGCTAAAACTAAAAGATATGAAACTGCTATTCCTCCGTTGGGAGAGCATCAGAGCTCCAGCAGTTCGGTCGCGGTGGTAAATAGTACCTCCACTACATTACATTCGGCAGCGCATCCGGAAAGCAATGATATTTATTTGCAATCCGCGAAAGCCATTTTGTCGAGCGAAACTAAAACACGTATATTAATGGACAATGGCAGTCAAGAGACGTGAGCGAATCTTTGGCGAATTTCCTAAAACTACCAACCGTCGGTTACGACAAAGCCCGCATATTTGCATTCGGTGAAAATAACCAGCGAAAGCAGTTAACTCGGTTGAGACACGTAAATGTCGAAGTGCAAAGTCAATATTCGGACCAGATGATTGAAATATGTGATTCCGTGGTGCCTATAAAATGCGCTGACGTTTTACCCGAGCCGCGCTTGGAGGGTCGCTAGTTTATGCATTTGATAGCAAAATTAGCCGAAAATAGAATATCTAGCGAAAACTTAATTGGTGGCATTAACCTACTAATTGGCCAAGATAACTGTTGGAAATTTCATTTGGATACTAACGGTAATATCGGTGAGAATTTAGTGTTAGTAGATACTTTCTTTGGCTGGACCATACACGGCTGCTCCGGCTACAATGAGAATTCTAAGTGCGCGTTAAGCATAATCGCGAGAATCGCGAAGAGCAAGTTGATGTTACCAAGTTTTGGGACTTAGAAGCTATCGGTATCGCAGTTTATAATGAAAACGCATCTGCTGTGCATGACGTCCAAATCGAAAAAATAGGAAGGCGCTATTCAGTGAGTTTGCCATGGAATATTCCGAAAGAGACTTACATAATAACAAATCGAAAGCACTGAACCGGCTCCGTGGGCTAACGATTAAACTAATGAAAAATCGCTTAAATTTAATTGAGTACGACTGCGGTATCAGAGAACTCCTTAATGCCGGAATAGCGGAGCGCGTATTAGCTAATCATAATGATCAAATCGCGTATTATATGCCTCATCGCCCAGTATACAGAGAAGACAAAACAGCAACGAAAATTTGTATTGGTTTCGTCGCACCGTCAAGTGCAAATGACCTTGCTTCTCTTAATGACCATCTTAACCCAGGTGAGAATTTATTGGCTGACTTAACGTCGATTTTACTGCGATTTCGGTGCTACCAGATTGCGATAATTGCTGACATCGAGGCGTTCTTTGTTATGGTCTACTGTTTGCCGTACAAAATACAAATACTTTATTCTTAGGCGTATAGCGCACCCGGTAGCGTGCCGGAAATTTCACCATCTAATAATTTTCTAGAGCGGACGGCAACGCTAAAACTGCATGGAAGGTTTGCCATTTTGCGATAGCTGTGTTTCTTTGCGGACAGCTGTCGTTGATTGTCACTAGTTCCTGCAGGTTTGTTCGGTTATTTTTTTTGTTAATAAACGCTTTTCAGCGGAGGCTAGTGATAGTTGTGACAGTTATCTGCAACTGCCCCTCTTCACAGGATGGAATTTGTAACTTGACACAGCTGTTGGAATGTAGGCACAATATATATCGGGGCTTATATCTTGGCATCTATTGCGGTAACTTAATAGTTGACAGCTACGTTTTCCTTGCACCCAAAACTTTCTGGCGACAACATTATCCATATTTTGACATACGGACTGTACACAACCCAAAAACACGCTCGTGCGAAGCTCTAGTTGTGTGTTACTGAAATTGTCAAATTTACATCTATTTTATAACTTGCAAGTAACGTACGTTTTCTGTGGTTTTTATCAGCTCCCATTTTGATTTTCACGCTTTATTACCGCCAACAATATTATGCGTATACAATATTTACAAACTGCCAGAATTTTAACTAGCCCCATGAGCTAGATAAAATTCTGACGAGAAAAGTAAAATTTTCATTCTGATCCGTCGAAAGTCTGTCTTCCGTTTAAACACTTGGCAATATGTTCTTGGATGTAACTTAGCAATTTTCAAAGATTTTCTTTTTTTGCGGTTAAGTCCGGTAAAAATACTGGCCAACGCGGACGTCAAGATATAAAAAGCTGCACCAATATTGCCCCGATATAACTTATATCTAGCAACCAAACTGACAGCTGAACATCAATGAATTCTATCCTGTGAAGTCGGCCAGTGAAGATGCAAGCTGCTGAATGGCTGTCTTCACCCGGTTCGGAATTGTAAAATTGGGGCATGGTAACTCCGGAGAGTCTCGAACATTCTTTTTTTGACATTCCTCCTTGCACTGCGGCAAGTTCCAGTTGGAAGAGTAACGGAACTATTCCAAATGACGCAGTGCCCGTTATTCTTCCAAATGGAATATTTCCGCAGTGCAAGGGTATAAAACCTGCTGGCAACACCACCGCCGGCCATTTGAACATCATACTGTGACTGAAAACCGGAACGGGTAAGAACAAAACGCTTCTAAACCTAAAATAAAATAAAAACATTTAGACACGGGACTACAAGTGTGGGTGAACTTTTTTTTTTTTTTTGGATCCAATTTGGACACGACAGCCCGGAATCATTGGGAAAAATCGAGGCAGCCAACAACGGCAGGAAACCTCCAAATATTGGGAAACGCTTCAACTGCGAGCAAGGACGGTGAGTATTCTACGAAAAAAAAAATAAAAGGGAAATTCATTTATTGTAAATATAAAGACACGTAAATGTATGTCGGCCGTAGAGATTGAGTATTTAAGCTAAAGTTCATCCTTGAGTGCACCCGGGTAACATAGAGTTCTTTTCAGTGTCGCACCGTGTCATTAAAATGATAATTACATAAAACTAAGAAATCGTTTGGTAATTTTATTAAAGCGTTTCATACATTAGTATCGTTCTATATAACAGATGTCTTTCGCTGAGGTAGCTGAATTTCGCAAAAATACGGTGGATGGTCTAACCCGAACGTACATTTCCTTTGCCGCATAAAAATTTCACTACCTTTTAAAAACTCTGATCTGAGGCTCGTAACTAGTAATTTTTTTGATTCCCCAGCAGATTCTGCACCAATATGCGCATTACAGCGCGCACCACTACGCGCGGCTCTACAACCGCCATATCAGTGGAAGCACGACGCGCGTCACCACAACCGCCATATCGGCGGAAGCACCACCACCCTATCAGCGGAATCAAAACGCGCGGCATTACAACCGCAATATCAGTGCGCAGAACGACGCGCGGCACCACAACCGCAGTATCCAGCAACAAACCCGACCACCAGTAACGACAGCAACAGCAGGGCCCATACCACTGGCCTGCTGCAACAAGGGGTGAGTCCTTCGGGCCATACACAATGTGAAATATTTAGAACTGTAACCAATAGATAAGAAAAATTATAAAGACAAGAAAAAAAGAATTTTTACCAAGAACAGAATTAGAAGTAATTAGAAGTAAACCATAATTTAAACAAAAAAACAAGATATAAGAGAAAAAAGGAGGAATTTATAAAATACAGAAGTTAAGCAAAAGAAATAAGTACGAAAGAATAATTAAAACTAACTTAAATTTAACTTAGAATCTATACGGTACTGCATTAATAGCGAATTTTTTTTCTAAACATTCAAATGCTCATATATATATAATATATATATACACATACACGTACACATACCGGTATACATACATTTATGGACATATACGTAAGGGCATATAGAAATTAGGAATTAAGCTAAAGTACAATTCAGTAAGACGAAATCGAATTCAGTTAATAAACAAATTGAATCTACTTTAGTAAAGTAAATCGAAATAAAATAAAGTACCATCTTCAATGGATAAATAAACACAACATTTTGATATAATAATAAG
>NW_016186634.1:0-4581 GCF_001687245.7 Rhagoletis zephyria | reverse complement strand
TTGAAGAATATGGTAAGGAGGAGGCCTTAGCGTTATGCTATTCGCCCTTTAGCAATAAGTTTAGAAAAATTAAATTTAAGTAAAATATGTATACATTTTTTCTTTACGCCGAAAAAAAAAATTAAATTAAAAAAGGTGAAAAAATTAAATCAAAAAAAGAAGAAAATAAAGTTAAAAAAATCTTATTTTTAAAACAGAACCTAAAAGATAAAAACCAATTTACTTAAAAATTACAAAAGTTTAATATCAAAAAAGGAAAATCCTAAAAATTTAATGAAACAAAAATTGTATATTGTTTTAATTGTAAAATCTAAAAATTAAAAGGATATCAAATTAAGAAAAAAATAAATTCATTAACAAAATACATAACATACTTTTTGAAAATTAAATGAATTTAAAAAATTTTTATAAAAATTTTATAAAATATATTTCTTTTTAAAACAATGTAGTCTAAAAATTAAATTAAAAATATAATTAAGATATAAAATGGAAAAACATTTCGCTGCGTGAGTACTCGAACTAGGATCTCTCAAATGGAATCCCTGTGCTTTGCTCACTGGACTATTGAGAGCTAAATGTGTACAAGTCTTTCTATGAAAATATCTTTTCATCACGAGTGGTGAATGAAAGAGATTTTTTCTCTGACTTTTGTGCTATAACTACGGTGACCATATTTTACAAATAATGTATTTTCAATATTTACATCTCAATATTTTTTTTGGGGTGAAATATATTTTTTTACATTCTTTATCGAAAAAAAGATGACACCTATTTTTTTATTTCGTCATAATATTCGAAAATCTCGAAAAAAAATCTCGAAATTTTGAACTCACGGAGAAGTATCTTTTTTTAATTGTTTGCAGTTAATAAACTATTTGTCGGAGAAAATCATATGTATATCAGCTTTCACTTCTAACGTAAAGGCCGGCTATTTTCTTCGGAGTTACGTTATTGTTATACGTTCAAAACCAAAATGGAAAGGGTACTTATCACGAGGGACTTTCCCTAAAACCCTTACAAAGCGCCTAAAGCCCTCTCGGTTCTTCTTGTGACAAACTCCAGCAT
Source organism: Rhagoletis zephyria (assembly GCF_001687245.7). Lineage (NCBI taxonomy): Eukaryota > Metazoa > Arthropoda > Insecta > Diptera > Tephritidae > Rhagoletis > Rhagoletis zephyria. The sequence continues at coordinate 3,516 of NW_016186634.1, read as the reverse complement.
AGCGTACGTGATACTAGGCAAACCAAGATCTAACCCGCCTACTTTGATAACAAGTTTTCGACAAGAATCCAGACTCTAGTGCCAATCGGACTAACTACTCCTAAGCATCAAATTGCGTCAACCAGAGTATTGTAGTGTCATTTAAATTAAAGCAAGAGATACAAGGCAGGCTTTTTTCTTGCAATAGAATACGCCATCACCGTCTACTCGGAAGACTTCGATTTAAAATCAAGAGTGCTAAAATAAACCCTTCCAAAGTAAAACAATTCAAGGAAAAATGGTGCTAAGCGATTTGGCAACGCGATGCATAGTCTGGGAAGAGAACTAATCTCTAGTCGTTCAATTCTGTCCTAATAGCCGTCAAGCAAACTATTTCAAACGAACCATGGCTCAGATTGTTCTCATTCCGTTAGCTCAGAGGTTGGTTTTATCGACGCAAACTGTTCAATGGGAATAAAAGAAGGCTTAATAGCTTCCCATCTAATGATTTCTATCACAGTTGCAGGACGAGGAGAAGGTAAAGGGCATCGAGCACTTTCTCTGCCACTGTCTTGCCTTGTCCTAAATTCGACAACGTAATCTGAAGCATTTCTTAAACGATTGTCTAGCGGACTAAAAATCCACGAGTTTGAATAGCCCTATCCGCTGTGTGCGGAGCATAAATGATCTAACTTTACAATTTATAACTATAAATGGAATGCATTAATATCTGATAACGTATAATAAAAACCAAATAAGTTCAAAGGACAAGTTTTGAAATAAAGAAAAAAATAGACTTTTAGAAAAATAAATAAAGTCAAAGGACAGCTTCATGGGAATAAGGACTGCCCTTTGAAATAAAGTACGGATGGTCACCGTGGCTATGACAAAAGTTTTCCAAGTATATATCTCGTCTTTCAATTGTCTTACGAAAGACCTTTTACTATCTTAGACAGTGCTTCAAAGAGCACTAGTGGAATTGGGTTTCGGGGCAGATAGCTGTGGGCTCAACGTCAATTTCTCAAAGACCGAATAACTATTATTCAGCACAAGTAAAAATATTCGGTTTTTTAACCTACCTTCCTTAAATGGGTATATTCATTCTCTTTCCCTTTACTGCAAGTGTTTGGTAGTCATTCTGACGCCGAACTTAAACTGGAAAATGAACACACAGCACCGAGTAAAAAAGGCTTATGGTACCCTGCAAGAAAATTATGGATAGGAAGTGGGCCCTTCGCTTAAATCTAATGCTATGAATTTATAAGGCGGTCGGTCATTTGTCCAATTATGGCATATGGTTCGCTGGTGTGTTGGAAAGCTGTATAGACGAACTGTATGTATTCACACAATGTTAGGAAGGGTACAAAGATCAGCCTGTATTTAAATTACGAGGGCGATTAGATCATGTCCAACGGAAGCAGTGAATGTTATCTGCCACTTGCCACTGATTGATCACTTTATTAGGCAAAGTGCTTCACAACCTAAAAATCGGACTACATCTGTTCTTCACTTCTCTTCGAGAGAGAGCGAAACGAAGCTGTTTTCACTGAACACTTTGAAGTAGTTATTTTTACAGACGGCCCGAAAATGGATTGTAGCGTAGGTAACGGAATTTTTGCAACTGACCTCCAAATCGAAGAGTCTATCCGATTACTGAATTTGGCTGATAGGTATGTCGTTGCACTGATTTGGGCGCTGCGGAAAAGCGGCATTCATGCCGAGGAGATGGTCGACGAACTAGCCAGTCGTCTCTGGGAGTATCAGTGGCAGATGAGGTTTTTGTACTCTTGAACAGACGGAGTTGCTTTTAGATCGTGCACAGTTGGGTTCTTACCGACCCTATCTCTGACTTAAAAGTACGCAACAGTGTTTTCATATGGTATCAATGACTTCCATTCGGCACATGCTTTCAAGTTGCTACTCTTCAATCGGGGACAAATTTGGAGGGTAGAAGATACCTCTGCCTAAAAGCTGCTCGAAAAACCAGGTTTACAAATAAATCGAATCAGGTAGTTGAGTGTCAGTGAGCTGAGTTGCTTTTGTCTCAGCAGATCGCTGCCAAAAGCCTCATACCTTATCCTAGAAAATGCAGAGACAAAAAGAAACAAAGTGTGTTCATCTCTCATCTCATCCTGTTCTATGCGAAGTGAACTGTAGTTCCCGAGGTGGAGGATTACAAGAATTCGTCTACTTGCGGCTCTTCGATTCCTCCCGCTCGTTCCTAACGAAATATTCACTCAGATTCTGGTGGGGGCTACGGTTGTAGAAGGTGGTAGTGCTATGTACATATAACTGTTTGCGGATTAAGTGATTCCTGTTCTGAGCCCACAGTAGTCAAATGGTTAGATGTTTTAGTACCAGATTCTCTAGAGTGACCTGGCCCGTTACTAGTCTGTCGGTATTTAAATGGCTGTGCAATGCCTTGAATGCAGCTTGTGTGTCACTACAGATAAGTAAACAGCTTCCTCTGCGACCATTTTACCACCTTGACTTAGAATACCGCGACGTATTCCTCACTGGGAGTCCGCCCTCATTGCTCTTATTTTATGTATATAGTTTTATGTGTTGGTAATAGTTTCGCAGTGCTGTCCATTATACATAGAATCATCAGAAGAAAATTTTCTCCTCTGTATTTTGCAAGAGACAGATTCCACACTCTTTCCACAGTATAACCACAATGCTGAAAACTCATGGCGTCACACAACCAACGATCCTCCCTCGTAAATGCTCATAAGCTAACTGACAGATCTAGAAACTGCCACATTTCCGTAGTAGGTACCTACTATAAACATTATTTTTTTTTATTCTTTGTTCTTCCAGTGTTTTTTTTTCTTGGTGTTGACCTATAAAAATTATNCGAGCTAGTTAGGCCATGCCAATGGGCAGGGAGAGGGGTAGTTGCAGAAGCAATTGAACAAAAGGAGAGAACCTTGTCGTTTTGTCAGTTGCCACTGAAATATGTATTCGTTGCATTGCATTGCAGCGCATGCTCAGCCATCCACCCACCTAAAATGACATACCCATACATACATTTGTAGATGCATTGCGCTGGCGTAGTAGGAAAACGGAAGGTGTAGTGGAGTATACCATTGGTGGATAAATGGATGTGCGGCGGGTGTGCAGCAGGCAGCAAATCGTGATTTGAATGTGTTGCGTTACTGGCATACCAATTGAGAGAATACGCTAGGTTCGCCTAGTTGTTCATTCACTGAGCCGCCTGCACGATCGTGGGCCATGAATATGCGATTGTATTTTGCTTCTTTTTTTTTTTTTGTTTAATCTGTTGTTAGAGTTGTATATACTACTTAGTTGGCATACAAAGTATATGAAGTTGCTGCCGTTTTGTATGTGTATGCGCGTGTTTTGTCGATTTATTTTGTCACAGTTTTATTTTTAGAATTTTCGCAAACGCGAATACATGCACTCGTATAAACATATGAATGTATGCTAATGCAAATGTAACTGCGCGCAGGACTCAGTAATGTGTATGTACATATGTATTAGACTCCTGCGCAATTCCATTTAAACGGCCCAACA
>NW_016186633.1:0-4581 GCF_001687245.7 Rhagoletis zephyria | reverse complement strand
CAAGCTGAATATTTTTTAAAAGTCGGGACGTATAAGTGTCCCGATTGTTCATATTTGTACCGTTTAAGTCCCGATCCTCAGGGTTTAATTTATTAATTTAACAAGAGTATTCCTGTACTCTGGCCCAAAAACAACTATACATGCAAATAAGGCAGCAGTTTCGTTATCACAAAGAACATAGAATACATGTAAAGGAGCCACAAACATATGAACTTTGGTTATGTTTTATTCTGTCAAACTTGTACTTTTAGTAAATNAAAGAACATAGAATACATGTAAAGGAGCCACAAACATATGAACTTTGGTTATGTTTTATTCTGTCAAACTTGTACTTTTAGTAAATTTTTTTTGGGGAAGGTGTCGGCCATTTTCACTATACACAAAAGTTTTCGAACATACTTTTCTAGGGAAGAAAATGCGCGAAAAAGTTTGATATATTAATTTACAGGTTTTTTAGATATTAATAAGCCATATTTCCATAAAAAGGTCATACACATTTTTTAAATATGGAAAAGTAGCCAACGCTTGCTAAAACGTATATATATTTTTGAGATCACTATTTAAGTTTTTTTCTCTTTTTTTTTGTCATAAATAACACTGTATTAAAAGATGTTATGTCTTTTTAATCTAAAAACAAAATTTTATGTTCGGATTCGATGCTTTAGAAGTGTCGCGATTTTGTTCCGCAGAAATCTGGTCACCGTAACTATACATATGTATATTGAGAGGCTTCTTATTGAAGTGAGATTAGTGATGGTCTGGATTGTGAGTTTCCAATACTCCCCCACAAAATTCCAATGAAATAGTTTAAGCGGTTTCGGAGATTAGCGTAAACGAACACAGTGATACGGGATTTTTATATATTAAAATTTTTGAGTTACTTTATAGGAGTGATAATTTCTATTATTTGATGTTAAGTTTTAATATTAAAATTAAGGATAAATTTTTGTATTTAAAATTATTGTTATCTCTTATTTGTTTCATGTTTAGATTTAAGATTCTAATTTTTTAAATTAATGCGCGCTGATGTATCATAAAAGACTGAATAGTCTTCAAAATACAACCTCATTTCTTAGTTAAATAAATAAATAATAAATAATTAGCAGAGCACCCGATGTCGTTCGTGGTAAACAAATCAAAATATAAAACAATAATACAAATATTCAGTTTAGCATAATTTAAAGGAGACAAACTATTTTCTTTGTTTACATTAAGGCATCCTTATGAGCCATACTTTTAGCTTTATCGTGAATTAACTAATATATATTAATCATCACTTGTACTACAAATCTTGTTCCATTATTAATATTAGGTGGGTTAAGGTAACGATCAAATTTCTAAATTAAAATTATTGTATTACGGTACATCCCGTTTAGCTGCCTATTCGATTAGCTGTTTGAGTATAGCTGCACTTTTCGGTGGTCGGAATCATTCCCGTGCATAAAATCACCCGGACTAAATCCTCCAGAAAAAATACCCCGAAAAAAAATCTCCCTGACCAAAATCCCCTGGACAAAATCCCATCCAAACAATATTCCCCCGGACAAAACCACCCGCCCTGCAACAAAGAAAGGATAATTCTACTTAGTGAGGGTTATAATCCCTAAGCGCGGCCGAAGGCCGCCTAGGCAGAAAGAAGTTCTGCGCAAAAAGACCTCCGCCCCTCTTTTCCGGCAACACGGAAAGGAGAATTCTACTTAGTGAGGGTTATAATCCCTAAGCGCGGCCGAAGGCCGCCTAGGCAGAAAGAAGTTCTGCGCAAAAAGACCTCCGCCCCTCTTTTCCGGCAACACGGAAAGGAGAATTCTACTTAGTGAGGGTTATAATCCCTAAGCGCGGCCGAAGGCCGCCTAGGCAGAAAGAAGTTCTGCGCAAAAAGACCTCCGCCCCTCTTTTCCGGCAACACGGAAAGGAGAATTCTACTTAGTGAGGGTTATAATCCCTAAGCGCGGCCGAAGGCCGCCTAGGCAGAAAGAAGTTCTGCGCAAAAAGACCTCCGCCCCTCTTTTCCGGCAACACGGAAAGGAGAATTCTACTTAGTGAGGGTTATAATCCCTAAGCGCGGCCGAAGGCCGCCTAGGCAGAAAGAAGTTCTGCGCAAAAAGACCTCCGCCCCTCTTTTCCGGCAACACGGAAAGGAGAATTCTACTTAGTGAGGGTTATAATCCCTAAGCGCGGCCGAAGGCCGCCTAGGCAGAAAGAAGTTCTGCGCAAAAAGACCTCCGCCCCTCTTTTCCGGCAACACGGAAAGGAGAATTCTACTTAGTGAGGGTTATAATCCCTAAGCGCGGCCGAAGGCCGCCTAGGCAGAAAGAAGTTCTGCGCAAAAAGACCTCCGCCCCTCTTTTCCGGCAACACGGAAAGGAGAATTCTACTTAGTGAGGGTTATAATCCCTAAGTGCGGTCGATGGCCGCCTACGCAGAAAAAAGTTCTGAGCAAAAAACTAACGCCCCTCTTTTCCGGCATCACGGAAAGGAGAATTCTACTCAGTGAGGGTTATAATCCCTGAGCGCGGCCGAAGGCCGCTTAAGTAGAAAAAGCTCTGCGCAAAAAGACTTCCGCCCCTCTTTTCCGACAATAAAGAAAATAGAATTCTACTTAGTGAGGGTTATAATCCCTAAGCGCGGCCGAAGGTCTTTTACGCAGAAAAAAGTTCTGCGCAAAAAGACCGGCAACACGGAAAGGAGAATTCTACTTAGTGAGAGTTATAATTCCTAATTGCTGTCGATGGCCGCCTACGCAGAAAGAAGTTCTGCGCAAAAATACTTACGCTCCTCTTTTCCGTCATCAGAGAAAGGAGAATTGTACTTAGTGAAAGTTATAATCCCCCGCAACAGAAATCTCTCGGACAAAAGCACCCCATCTCCAAAAAAAAATCTCTAGCCTATGGTACCTAAACGGTTAATTTTGACTATTTTATTACTTCTTTTAAGCTTCGCACAAGTAGTAACAAAAAGTGAGTCCAAGCATATGTGCTTAGAATCTATGTATACATATATGTATGTACAAGTATATAGGTACTTGTATGCATAAATACATAGACATGACCCAAAACAGAAGCGAATTATTGGTAAATATGGGCATACATACACAGTAGAGGGCTGCATAAATGGTTTTGAAAGGGCAATCAAAACTTTTGCTAATTTCGCTATAATTCACTTCACTTCCTCAGAGCTTTCAAAACTTTACTTCAATAAAATATTGCTGCAAAAAAAAATCAAGCACTATTGCATTTACTGTCGAATGCAACTAGTTCACACCGATGCAGCGAGTGCAGTAAAATTCCATGTATGTATAATTGCAGTGTTCGTCTGTGTTACCTAAACTTAGCAACAACTTACTCCAATTATTCTTAACTTTGGATTCTTTGGGGATCACACGAGTTGTACATTTGAACAGATATGGCTATTTTCACAGTTACAGAGTGGTGTTGTTTGGATAGCTTTTACTGAGCTGCTCTCATTCGCGATACAAATTTCTAGACAATACCACTCTGTGACTGCCAAATGTACTAACCGTGTTATCCCTGCTTTAGATACGTAGCAAACAAATACGGCTATTTCAGTAACGATAACCAGGAGCGATACATAGTATTTGTTTTATTTCGAGCAAGCATTGAGCTTCAATAGTATACAATTAAAGTAAAACCATTTGCGCAGCCCTCTTATGCACAACAACTGCATATTCAAACACTTAGTTAACTCATGAGCATTGATCGATACTCGGTACATAAAGGTTTTTATTTCTTAGAAGCCAAAAATATGGAATAAAAGCAGCTTATCATAAGCTGAATGTAGGTGATCTTATAGCTCTTAAATATATATTGTGACATAGGTATTGGCACGGAATTTATTTTGATGAGTTATGTAGGTACCGAGTATTGGAAACTCACAATCCAGACCATCACTAATCTCACTCCAATAAGAAGCCTCTCAATATACATATGTATAGTTACGGTGACCAGATTTCTGCGGAACAAAATCGCGACACTTCTAAAGCATCGAATCCGAACATACAATTTTGTTTTTAGAATAAAAAGACATAACATCTTTTAATACAATGTTATTTATGACAAAAAAAAAAAAGGAAAAAACTTAAATAGTGATCTCAAAAATATATATACGTTTTAGCAAGCGTTGGCTACTTTTCTATATTTAAAAAATGTGTAGGACCTTTTTATGGAAATATGGCTTATTAATATCTAAAAAACCTGTAAATCAATATATCAAACTTTTTCGCGCATTTTCTTCCCTAGAAAAGTATGTTCGAAAACTTTTTTGTATAGTGAAAATGGCCGACACCTAAAAGTACCAGTTTGACAGAATAAAACATAACCAAAGTTCATATGTTTGTGGCTCCTTTATATGTATTCTATGTTCTTTGTGATAACGAAACTGCTGCCTTATTTGCATGTATAGTTGCTTTTGGGCCAGAGTACAGGAATACTCTTGTTAAATTAATAAATTAAACCCTGAGGATCGGGACTTAAACGGTATAAATATGAACAATCGGGACACTTATACGTCCCGATTTTTAAAAAATATTCAGCTTGATAACTTTCTCAAAATCGATACTGTCCC
>NW_016186632.1:0-4581 GCF_001687245.7 Rhagoletis zephyria | reverse complement strand
AATTGAGATATCTTAACAAAACTTTGTACGTGCACTTCTTTCGGGCGTAAGACGGATGGTATTGGCAAAATCGGACAATAACCACGCCTACCTCCCATATAACGGTAATTTGGAGAAATACGAAATCTTCGATAAATCAGTAAATATTAAAGCTAATTTATTCAAAATTGATGCTTGCAACAATTCTTTACCAAGAAATACGTGTATGATAAAATTTTTGAAAATGGAAACCACGCCCACATCCCATATAACGGTAATTTGGAGAAATACGAAATCTTCGATAAATCAGTAAATATTAAAGCTAATTTATTCAAAATTGATGCTTGCAACAATTCTTTACCAAGAAATACGTGTATGATAAAATTTTGGAAAATGGGCGTGGCCCACTTATGGTCACATATATGTATCTCGGTAACTGTTCTACCAATTTGTACCAAACTCGGTATGGTTATTGTGCTTACCACATAAAAGCAAAACGTTCACAATTATTGAAATCGGACTGAAATTGAGGCCGCTTTTCATATAATGGTAAATTTCAGATATGCTTGAAATTTCAATATTTCGAAATTTAAGGACGCGGTAGCTTTTGAAAAGGTGAAAATCATATATTTAATACTTGCGCCGGGTATTTAATGTTCGGCTCCGCCCGAACTTAGACTTTCTTACTTGTTTTTCATTACTTTTTTAGAAAAGTATAGCTCAGTCTGTAACAAAACCCATATAAACCTAAGTTGTAAAATTTTTGCAAAAATTAGAAAAAAATCAAAAAAGTTTCTTAAAAATTGCGAGCTTTTTAATAAGAATTTCTATAAAAAAATTTGGTATGCAGATTTTTAGTCTATTAAATCAGTCACTGATGTTGTTTGGCGCAAAAATAAGTAATGAGAAAATGGCTATGCCATACTCGATATCAAAAAAAAAAATATCGGTGTTGGCAAAAAAGACCAATTACTCGATACTGGCATCGATATATTTGCAGCTCTACATCAATGGCTTCATTTGAAGGATATTCAAGAGATATCACGGCTCATTTCGCCAATGTACGAGAAAATTTTTCGTTCTGTGAAGAGATTTTTTCAATTCAGTTTCTTTATAAGGGCTTTTGTTGGCCTACATGACATACGACTGGAGGTTGACGCAACGGACCAAGGTTATAGTTGCAAGATCATAGAAGACGATTACGCATGCTTGGCAGAGATCTACCAGGTGGAAATAAGATTATCGGTGACGCTTATGATACCCAAAGATATTAGTTTTCCATATGGTATCACAGCGCTACTATTCTAGGCCTATTTGAGGAGGGTCTGCTATTTAGTCGATTCAATATAAACTAAGATCTTTTGCTTTTCAACGCTGTATTTGCAATGGCGAACGCAAATGTAAATGTTCTTACCAGGCCCCGCGAAGCAAGCGGCCATTGGCTAGAATATTCAGCCCTATTCTGCATTTCGATTACGTTCTCGCATTCCACTCCGCAAGAATCGAACTTAGGTATTCTGAGTTACGATCGAATCGGAAGAAGGAGAGAAAGAGAGAAAACATCTTTCAAAATCAGCAGTAGGAATGTGTAAAATCGAAACAAAACCAAGAAATATTTGCCCCAAACTATAGCAGCTTATGAAGGTAAAGTTTGTAAATATTTTAAAATAACTAAATATATCTAGCATCACTTTAATTTAAAAATAAAATTTCGTTTGCTTTTAATTTAAGTGGAAACATAATTATAAGAATGAAATCCATAGCCGCGGCGTTATTGCTTGAAGAGGAGAACGAGTCCCAGATTGCTGATGCGGAAGTTGAAAAGCGGAGATTTAGGGACATGTTTGATCTCTTTCAGATGAGTGAAGAGTCATAAGAAATTATCTTGAACTGTATTACTCATCGCTCAAAGCCAGTGAAATTATAAACGTTGTTTGAGCACTCCACAACATTTGCATTTACTACAGAGTGGAGATTTGAACGCAAATGAATTCCATTTTAAAAGGCGTCAGGAGGAGGGGAAGTACAAAGCTTATCCTTCCATAGCAAATCGAATTCGAGACATCTTTTTAAAAAGTTAGTAAAAAGGAGTGCAATAATAAGAGCAAATTTTTTATGTAACCACACATTCTATGTACAGTATCGGTCATATCTATAGCACGCCGTTTCAAAGTGATATTGTGTGCCACTTATGTTTATTTATTTTTAAGAATTTTCAATTAAAATACAGATGTTTCTCTAATAAAACCGTACCATATAAACCCAAGTTTAACAATTTGTAGAAAACTTCAAAAAAGTGCAACAAATTATCACCCAAATTTCAAAATTTTTTCTCCGAAGTGTTAGAAATTTTTTGAATACACAGTTTTATAGCCCAATGAATTTTACTGATAATGTGCAAGTTTCAAGTGGCTAAAAGTTACCGTTGATTTTTTAGAATTTTTTTCGCCAAAACTGTAGGGGATTTCTTCCACATACAAATAAATTGAATTTATTCATTATATGGAAGCCAATGCGGCAAAAAAAATTCTAAAAAATCAACNGAATTTTACTGATAATGTGCAAGTTTCAAGTGGCTAAAAGTTACCGTTGGTTTTTTAGNTAAATTTTTTGAATACACAGTTTTATAGCCCAATCAATTTTACTGATAATGTGCAAGTTTCAAGTGGCTAAAAGTTACCGTTGGTTTTTTAGAATTTTTTTCGCCAAAGCTGTTGGGGATTTCTTCCACATACAAATAAATTGAATTTATTCATTATATGGAAGCCAATGCGGCAAAAAAAATTCTAAAAAATCAACGGTAATTCGTAGCCACTTGAAATTTGCACATTATCAGTCTAAAATTGAAGGGGCTAAAAAACTGTGTACTCGAAAAAATTGTAACACTTCCGAGAAAAAAGTTTGAAACTTAGGGGAAAATTTGTTGCACTTTTTTGAAGTTTTCTACAAATTGTTAAACTTGGGTTTATATGGGGTTTGTTAGAGAAAGAACTATATTTCAATTGGAAATTCTTAAAAACAAATAGATAATTAATAGTGGCAAACAATTTCACTTTGAAATGACGTGCTATAGATATGACCGATACTGTATGTATGTATGTATATACATACATCTATTAATTTTATATAAAAAGGATAAATTGTATTCAGTGCATTTCACAGTCTTATTTATAGATAATGAAAACAAGATCGCCTGGACTTCCTCTTTGAAAACCTCGCGCAATATCCCTTTTGGTTGCCATTATTTGAGCCAATTTTTCGTATTGCCCGTATTACCGCTCGCGTAAACACAGAAATCGAGAAAATTCATTTATGATGACTTTTACAATCATGCACAGTATATTTTACTTATTTTTTTTTATAACATTTTATTATTAAAACTCACGAAAATAACAATCGAAACGTTCTCCGTCAACAAATTTGCAACTTAGAAAAGCGGAACTACGATTGAAATGTAGAATAGGTATAATCGCAAATTTCGAAGATCGATCGAAAGGAAACGGAACGCAGAATACCAAAGTTGCCAAACGGAGAAAATTCCAATTCGAGTCGAAATGCAGAATAGGGCTGTCTTCTATCCCCTGAAAAAGGGGTATAATTTTACCGGACTACCAAAAAATTGTTGCATATTTTTAAAACTTTTTAGTATAGCGGCCGTAGCAGTTTGCCATTCTAACCATTTTTCATAGTTAGACAGGTTCTGCAATTCACTTCCGAGTGAATTTCATCCAAAGTCACTTTGAATTCAGATTGAATAGGGTTGAAATTCACACGGAAGTGAATTGCATAACCTGCCTGAGTCCATTCCCATGCAAATGGGACCACGATTACTACTTTTTGTCGCAATGGCTTTTTGATGACCGTGCTAATTTATTCTGATCCTAGATTCCAAGGCATATGCATATNCCCAAAGTCACTTTGAATTCAGATTGAATAGGGTTGAAATTCACACGGAAGTGAATTACATAACCTGCCTGAGTCCATTCCCATGCAAACGGGACCACGATTACTACTTTTTGTCGCAATGGCTTTTCGATGACCGTGCTAATTTATTCTGATCCTAGATTCCAAGGCATATGCATATCGTCGTTTAAGGTACAAAGCCTCACACAAGCTCTTGGCTCAATAATTTATGCAACCTCACATACGCGGTTTTGCATTGTCTTGATACGCGGTTTTGCATTTTGTTGATACGTGGTTTTGTACTTTAAACGACGATATGCATATTTGTGAACATGGGCGTCGCTACCTAGGGGCAGTAAAGTTTACCTTATACAATCTTCGATTAATACCGCAGCGACCACACAAATGCAGTTGCCAATATAGCAACTCAGTTGCCAGCTTGCAGTTGCCATCTGTAAAACCATTTCAGCCAGTGGCCATCCAACTGAAGTTCGGTTGCCATATGCCTAAGTCGACTCAGCTCGGTGTTCTGGTCACATACATAAGTACACATTTTCATGAGTCTATCTCTTCTTATTCTTGTACTTACAAATATCGGACCAAAGTTATAATANTCCAACTGAAGTTCGGTTGCCATATGCCTAAGTCGACTCAGCTCGGTGTTCTGGTCACATACATAAGTACACATTTTCATGAGTC
>NW_016186631.1:0-4581 GCF_001687245.7 Rhagoletis zephyria | reverse complement strand
AAAGGCGAAGGTAGTAAAATATTTGATTTGATTTTAAGTTTTTTGATACGTTTTTTTAAACAAATCTGAAACTCTTATAGATAATTTCGAGGAAAAAATGAATGAAAACAAATAATGTTTGCGCGAACGCTTCCAATAGAACGGCTTACTTCTGATGAGCACGGGAACAATTCCGTATTTTAGAATGCTATCAATATTGTGTAAAATCGATGATTGTCGGTCGATGAAAATCAAGAATCGATGTTGACCCTCCGATGTCATCACCGATGAAAAAATCGATGATTTCTCATCATCGCCCATCCCTAGTTTGAAGAAACGAATTCGTTTCAAGTTAACCCAAACGACTTTACTTTCCTGTTTCCTTTTATTTAGTATTTCGCAAAACGTTCAATACAACATTTTGCGTGTTTAAAGCAAAGCAAAATTTTATAAGAATACGAAGGATTCGATCTTTATTAAAAGATTTCGTGTTATTTTGGCTGATCGCATTTTCGGCGTTTCTTTTGGACTTCCTGGATTTGGATTTTCCTTTTATTGAATATAAGTGGGAAAAAATAAATTAAGAACCTTGGTTTGTACGAGTCGTGATTAATTTAATTTTTTAAATCAATTCAAGGTCACTATACTTACGGTGACCATCCGTTCTGTTTTTTGCAGGACCGTACTGTTTTTCAAAGGTCGGTCCTGCGTAGTTTTTCAAACCTGAAAAACCTGAAAATGTACTGATTTTTTCCAAGTGTCCTGCATTTGTCCCGCATTTTATTCGTTATTTTAAAATTATCGGACAATGGATGGATTTTTTCAAAAAAGTGTTTTTTGGTACTTTTCGTAGCTTTTCTTCAATATCTCATGAAAAAATCTCCAAATTAACGTAAGCGACTTACAGCTCGAAGGGTATTGATGTGCCTCTTACCAAAATATATAACTTGTGGCGACTTCAATGAAAATTATTAGTGCTACAGGCGAAAAAAGTGAGATTTTCAATCAAATACGCAGTTTCATTTGATTATTTTTTTCATTATTTAAAAAATTCGATAAAGAATATATATCATTACAGTAAACTTTGAGCCAAAGATAATGAAAATCGGATTAGAAATGTAGATGCTATGGAGCGCAATCTGCACAAATTATATATTTTTTTAAAGGGCACTTTGTCGATTTTTGACAAATAACTGCGAAAAGTACCAAAAAAACCAAAAAAAAACAAGGGTATTGTTTTCGTTTTGAACGACTCAAAATTTGCCTATAAAATAATCTTTTAAAGATTTCCGCTTTTTGTGTAAACTATTTTAATTATAATATGTTTTACTATACTTTTATAAATATTCATGTAAAAAAAGATTAATATCAATGAAGAAAACGTGATTCATTTTTAAAGTTTAAAATGTATTAAGAATTTAGAATCATAAATACTCTTTTGATATTTTTATACTACGTAAATATATGTAGGCATATTTTTGAAAAATTGTCCTTCATTTTGAATCCATATTTATGGTCACCGTAACTATACTGCGTATCGTATAATGTGAAAATCTATTCCCAACAGCATTTTTCTCCTTGCAATTATTGTACTGTTACTCATAGAATGTAAGCGCATACATACATACGTACACACATACATATGTACATATTTATACACATACATGCATGATTACTAATAATAGCAGAATTTACTAACGCGGCACTCAGTCAACACAAATGCAAACAGTATTAAATTTTTAATTTTGCCACAAGCAACATTTTTGTTTTTTGTAGGTAGAGTGCGTTTGCTAAATTTAATTTAAGTAGTGTGGAAGAAGCCGAGTTTAGGAACAAACAATGTGTGGCAAAAATTAAAAACTTTTGTCATTTTAATGATTTAATTTCTGCGTGCAACAACACGTCTAAGTTTAGTGAAGTGATAAAATGGAAATGGAAGGGAGTCGACGGAATGATTTATAGCTGGCATTTAAAAACGCCCAAAGCTTTTGCCACAAAAATAAATACGTTGCGCGTTTGGCTATTATCTAGTCTTTAAGGAGATGTTGTTGTCACCTACGACAACTTTTGAAATGCGGTTTTAGATTATTCTTTTTTGGGCGCAGCGAAAGAGTCGAATTACACCATCATCATTACAATGTAATTTGCAGAAGTGTGAAGAAATTTTGCGGACAATAAAGCGAAAATCTTTGGTTTCAAAAATCTTTATGATAAAAGGAAAATTCTGCGTCGGATATTTTACATTAAAATACTATATATAAATATTAGGGTTGTCCCTAAATGTAGGAAGCAAATTTTTACATCAGACTTCCTAAGCCTCAACCCTTCGTCGATGCTACCGTAGTCGAAGATATCACATGTACATTTTGGCCCCGATTGAAGTTGGTTAAGGCGTGTCGCATGGGGGTCAAAATTCAGATTACCCTATGAAGACGTCTTAACCGACTCCAATCGGGACTAAAATTTATATGTGATATCCTCGACTTCAATAGTATCGATTTTGGGTATTAAATGAAAAAAATAATAAAATTTAAATTTTTTGAGTCCATAGGGGCATCTGGCCTTTGGCTCCGACTCCAATCGGACCAAAATTTATATGTGATATCTGTTACTGTGGTATTACAGATTTAGGGGGTGAAACTGAAAAAAATCGTCCATTTGATTTTTTTTAAGGACCACCCTAATAAACATACATAACTAAAACGCATACATAAATCTGTACCTGCGTATACAATAATGCAACTGCTAAACATACATACCCAATAAACATTGGCCTTGGTTAACAATTCGAATATGATTCGATAACTAATCTTTTATCGAGTATCACCTTGGATAACGAATCTGGAATAGGTTAGTATTCGTTTCGAGAACCAGGCCATTCTCCAGTAAAACGGAACCTTCGTTATCCAATGTATATTCCCCTCGTTATGAATTCGAAATCCAACCTTTTATCGAATTGAAATTATAATGAGAGAGAGTGATTGTCTTATATCTCCCTTCGATAATGAGCTGGATTTCAATTTCTCTCTTGTTACTATGGTTTCCATTTTTTCCGAACCCATCTCGAGTGTGTTTCCAATGAAGGTTGGCAAACTAAGGTTGGTTATGAGTTCGTTCTCAGTTCGATATGCACATTGGATATGCACAAAAAACTTAATTATCCGGCAGGTTCTGTAATTCACTTCCGAGTGAATTTGAGCCGCCAAGTTCACTTTGACTTCAAATTTGCAGGGGTTGAAATTCACTCGAAAGTAAATTGCAGAACCTGCCCGTATATGATCATTAAAATTACTCCAAAATGTATATTTTCCAACGAAATTTTTTTCGGTTATCGCATAAAAAGTTGTTGTATATACTTATTGTATTGAAAATGAAGGCTCACAAGACGTTGTTGGATAATATTTAAAAGATGACAGTTCTCAAGATGAAAATATTGCTTCACACAAAATATTTTTGTCGCTGATATTGAGAAGCTACAATAGATGCAGAGTAAACAGCATTTGCTAAAAACGAACGCAAAGATTCTTTCTCTTTCGGTAAATTTTTATTGAATTTTTCAACCACCAAAACCGATTTAGCGCTCAACTTCACCATTGGAAAACAACAATCGAAATATTTTTACGAGTACATTACGATTTTTTACTAGAAAATAGCGGAACTATTCGCAGTTCGCCAGCTTCCTCTTTTTGACAATTAAACAAAGCTCGCCAGCAACTCTGGTTCTCTGCGCAAAGGTATTCATTGCCAGATGAAAATATGCGAAAATTAACTAACTTATTACCAAAATAATAATTTTTATGCATTTTTATGATTTTTAGGCAAAATATGTATTTTGTGTCATAATATGCATTTGCATATTCGATATGCATTTGCACATTTTTGTATTCCCCATTAATAATATATCGATGTTATTCAAAATTTACATTTTTGGAGATTTCGTCATACAACTAATAAGCTTGATAAGGAGATAGCTTGTTCGTAGCAGATGACTAAACGTCCCAAAAATGGCGAATATATTTGTATTTCTATCTATCTTTTGGTATACGAACTGTATGAATTGATCAAACTTTGACGGCGTTTTCCCACAAAATTTTAATTTTGAAATAATTCTGTATATTAAACTGCGCGACAGAGCTCAAATCGGTATTGAGTAAAACCAAATGAAAGTGATAGTTTTAGATGTCAATAATACTACTTCAATGGCTTTTTTCGAGTTTAGCTCAAATAAGGAAGAAATCCTTAATTGAATCCTTGCACCCAATTTATTGTAGAACTAGGTTAAGGTCTTGAAAAATATTTTCTTATTCATATAAGGGTTTTTTGATACGAGGAATTCAATTTTGAAGTTTGTTTTTTAATATCTCTGCGGTAGATGGCGCTGTAGGCCAATTTTATTGAATTTGAGTTTTTCAAATAAATACTCAATTAGAGGTCGCAGTCGCGGTTCCTATGACAAATACCAATTTTAAGCACTGCAATCAATATTTTGAACAGAAATTAATTAATTTATTGCATTTTGTTTTATTCTTTTGTCTACTTTCTTCAAACTTTCCTTTTTTCTTTTTATTTCGATTTTCAAAATCAATAATTGTTTTATTTTTC
>NW_016186629.1:0-4581 GCF_001687245.7 Rhagoletis zephyria | reverse complement strand
AATTTATTTCGTGCTTATTGTTTTCATGCAACACCAAGTACTACATATACTATGTACATAAGTACAACTGTGTTTAAAGAACTAGTAGTGCTTAAAGGGATAGCTAAAACTCAGGTGGTGAATATAGAGTTTGCCTATAAGTTGGAATATTTACGGCCTCACATATTAAAAGAATTGTACTGTGGTCTAAATGCCTGTTTTTTCTAATCAAAACTAATTACAGGTAAATAAGTAGTTGATTTAAAAAAACCTGCATTTTTTTGTTGATTGGCATATCGAGCGCTTATACACTATATATTCAATAAGACCAATCTATAGTTTTTTTATAAAAATCCAACTCAGATTTAACCGTCATCGAGGATGTTGATGCTGTCCTTTTAAGTAATTTTTTAGAAAAATTAACTAATGAATTTCAAAGTTAAAATTACAATCAGTGATGACAGTTAAGTGTCAGAAGGGCTCTAACATCAAAAAGTAGTTTTTGAGAAAACTGCAGATAGCTCGAATTGAATATGAGTCCTTGATATGCTTTCCCACAAGTTTACAAAAAAAAAAAACAAAAATTAATTTAACCCTTGACGACCAAGCACACAAAAATTTATAAAACCCATTCATGCAGTGGCAATTTTGGAAAAATTTTGCCAATTTATACTACAGTGAAACCCGCTTGAAACTTGCACATTATTACACTAAAATTGAAAGGGCTATAAACATTTCTGGGAATAAAGTTTGAAATTTTGATGAATTCTTAAGCTTAGGTTTATATGGTATTTGTTAAGGAATGAACTGTGTTTTAATTGAAAAATCTTTGAAATTAATAAATAGCATAAGTGGCAAACCACATCATTCTGAATTTGGTCCAAAATGATAGATATGTCCAACACTGTATGTATGTACGTATAAATATGTATAATCAATGACTTTAAAAAATTTAATTCTAATAAAAATGACATAACATTGCTTTATCGATTTTTTAGTAAAGCTTTTGTTTATGTGTTTAAATGATGCTATGGTCTTGGTTTTAAACTACGTACACTTCATTAAATGTTCATGTTTTATTCAAGAATTTATTTATGTAAGTGAACAAGAATATTAACTACATCAATAATTATGTTCGCTTAAGTACCCGCATCAAGGTACTTACAGGCAAGGCAACAAGGCAATACCTTTATGCTCCTCCCTCCAAACTAAACTGGTTTCAAACTGAACAAACAACGAATGCACTTTCAGGAACCATCCACACCAATCTAATTTTTACCTTTTTTAATTCACACCAAGCCCCGATACCCCTTTGTGGGCTAATACCTTTCAACCATTTGAACGTTTTATTCTTGCATTAGCATGTTTCATCGCGAAATATCATATCCTTATGAAGCATTTCAGCTGCAAATTACTTAAATGCAAAGTTTTCCAACATTAATTGCTAAATTTAGCTCATTCAAATAAAAGAAAATTAGCCAAAACTGCTCAAAACGGCGTGGCCCTATTATTTTTCACATGACTGTATATACATATGTATTTGTTATTTAACCGCCCCGACTGACCGACAAGCCGTGTTTTGTTATGCGGTTCAGTGAGGGCGATAATGACGAGCGTGTATTGGCACGCAGCCTTGTCACTGTTATCCAGTGCATTCAGTCATATACGGGTATACTCTAGTCAAGACCAGACCCTGCAGGGAAAGCTATAACGAGTCATACAATGCGATTTGAATTCTCAGCAACGGGGAAAACATGTATGTATATATATATTTTAAAATTTGTTTGTTTAATATCATTATATATTGGGAGTCTTTTTGGAGTCCTAGTTTGGACTGCTTACCCCCATAATGAGAACATTTAGGAGTCCGACATATAAATCAGATGACCTCAATGTGAGCCATATTGGTCTATTATTGACCTCTAATACTGTTCATTTTGGGTTCTTTTTTAGATGCTTCCATGGCTCTTATTGGGCTCATACACTACATATGACTAATTCCAGACAATTTTAAGGCTTTTTCATGACTCTTGTAGTCCTCAAAAATCAACGGGATTTGTTTGCAGCTTGAATCCAGCCCTTCATTATACTTAAATTTACAGGACTGCATATTAAAAAGTTTGAAATTTTTATGAAGCTTTGTAGAATTTTTATAGTTTGTATGCAAAGTTTGAAATGCTTATTTATATGGTGTTTGTTGTATAATCAGCTAGATTTTGTAAAAAATTTAATAATCTTTATAAAGCAAGAGAAAAATAGTCAAAACGTTGCACTCCTATTATTTCGTAGACAACTGTATATACATATATATGTCAATAGCAATGAATGGTTTATTATTGTTCAGCAAACACTTCAACATCTAGTAGGTGAAGTAAATATTGTATGTATGTATTCATGTTAGGGTGATTGAAAAATACATGTGAAAAAGTAAAGTTCGATTTTTTTTAATAACAATTGGTTATTATTATTGGAAGTCTCCTGAAGAGAACCAGAGTTTTCCGATCGAAAAATATTGATTTTCAAGAATTCTGTACCATTTCTACGAAAAGTTGTTCACATATAAAATACATGTAAATTTTTGAGCGCTTTGGGCGACCTCTAAATATTTTTTGATTAAAAAAAAAAAATAATAAATAGGGGTATATTTTTTCGATATAGAGCAGTGCATTAAAATTCCGATTTTACCTTTTTTTACCACCCTAGTGCATATACAAACAGTCGGTTACATTTTATCCATCAATATGGGTTAATAAAAAACCGCTGAGAAGGCGGATTTAAATGGAAAAAGTATATTTTGTTGCTAACTAGCCAATCGATGTCGTTATGATTTGTTTTTTTTTTTTAAATTATTTAAAGCAAATAAATATTTTTAATTGAAATGCGTGAGTAGCCTGAAGGCTTTTTGTATTTTACGAATCTACTTTTTATGGATCGACGTCGTTGCCTTGTTACACTTTTATTTACGAATATATGTATTTGTATGTCTGCTTATTTTTTATCGAGTTACGGTTTGCTTGCATTGTAATTTATTTCCTTTTATTTATTTTTTGTTTTCTTTTCTTTTTTAGCAACTGATTTAAAGTTGTTTGCTTATTTTGCGAATGAAGCAATCTACTTGAAATTAAAAAAAAAGTTTATAATACGAAAGGCAGAACAATCAACGAGCTAAGTAGACGCGTTGTGATATACCCGTATACGATATTGTAAGCATACATATCTGAGGACATTTGACATAACAACTTCTCTCGAGTGAGGTCATTTTCTCTTCAAAGCAAAAATCAACTGAGTTCTCATAAGATATTTTTATTTTTAATCGTTATAGGAGTAGTTTAAGATGCTATCTTAATGAAGGTTAAATAAAAATTTTAAATTTTTATTTGAAAGCTCCTTAAAATTAACTCTAAATTCCAACCTACAGAAAACAAAGAAATTGTTTTGTCAAAAGTCCATAGATACTTATGTATGTAAGCACAAAGTATGTATGTACATACATATATATACATACATACATAGTTGCATATAAAAATAAGTGAATAATTCATACACATTTACAAGCTACGTAGTGTCAAGTTGCTAGCTACATATTAAAGCGTTATATTGTAAATATTTTATTATAAAATCTAAGGCTTTCTGCACATTGGTCGTCCAATTATAATTGCTTCATCGTCACAATCATGATGCTACGATTACATGACGACTACACCTTCGCACACTCGGTCGTGATATTTCAATTCATTTGGCGTCTAAACAATCGCTTAGAGCAGGTGTTTTCTGTTTTTTTTTTTGTCTGATTTTTTCGGGAAATTTTTACAAAAACCTTAAATTTTAAAATTTTGAACTGTGCTGCAACAATTTTAAACATAATTTTTCATAAATCGCTCTTCGTAGAGAATTTTTACAATTTCGTCATGTTTAATAGTTAAAACTCTCACATTCATTGAATCTTATTGCAATTATCCACTTTTTAATAATTTCCACAGATTTAATGCAATAAATACTCATTTTTTATGTAATTTTAATGCAAATCTTAACTTTTTCACTCATTTTTTCCCAATCAAATGAAAACAAACAGTGCATGCATAACGATTAGCAAACGACAGTGTGATACTTATCCGTTTCTGCATCTTTTATACTATTTGCCGATAACTAGCCAATAACGATAAGTGTGCAAACCTGCATTGAAATGCATGTGCTTGGCTCAAAATTTCAGGGCCTGAAAAATCGCCTCATGTAAATTCCCTATAACGCAACCATCATGGGGCCTCCAGTGTGCAGATAGCCTAAGTTATTTATATCGGCAAGCTTTTACTTTATTGCTTTGAAATTTTCTCACGAAAGTCTTGTGATGCAATTGTCTGCTGCATTTTTAACATAAATTTTTTAGTATATGTATTTTGTTTACTACAAAAGATTCCGGCCATAGGTATGAACATGGATATGTACATTTATACATACTACATTCACTTTATTAATTGCGTTAGGTTATTGGAAAATCTAAATTTATTGTTGGATTAATGAAAGATATGAATTAAATAGCATGCGCTTAGCTAGATAAAAAGAGGTAAATATCGAGCCCTAACCGCCAAAATAACGTAAGCGAGT
>NW_016186628.1:0-4582 GCF_001687245.7 Rhagoletis zephyria | reverse complement strand
AACGTACGCTATTTTTACATGAGCCAGTTTATACAGCTACACTCACGTAGCATGTGAAACATTAATGTTTAGTTTCGCATGCTAGTGAAAAAAATTTTACATGGCGTTTAATATCCCGTGCCTTAGTGCGAGGCTATGAAAATCATTAGTTTGGTTTAAATAAATTAAAAACTTTTCATTTGGTGCGAACGGGTTGTGGTTATAAATTTACTAGACCGCTTCAGTTCTGCCTTTTCTAAGCGGATACGGAAGCAAATTGAATGGCTATAGTGGTAAACGAGGACAAGGCGAAGTATCTGCTGTTAACAAACAAACAGTCAGCACATTCGCGCCTTGGCAGCCACGTCACTGTTGACAGTTATAATTTCGAGAAAGTAAAGAATTTCGTTTACCTGGGAACCAGCATTAACACCGATAATAATGTCAGCATGGAAATCCAACGCAGAATTACTCTATTCAACTCGGAACCCGCTGGTCGTAGCAGAGGAAGAGGGAGGCCTACTGCGATGGAAATACCAGGTGGAGAAGGACCTGGCTACACTTGGCATTTCCAATTGGGGTCAGTTGGCAAGGAAGAGAAACAATTGGCGTGCTTTCCTGAACTCTGCCAAAATCGCTTAGGCGGTTACAGCGCCAAATAAGAAGACGAAGATGACCGCTTCAGTTAATTAAGTACTATTGGATATGAGGAAAATGTAATTGCTTGCGATCGCACAGATTCAGCGCAATTAATACAAAAGCAATAACAGTAGCTTTTAATTAATGTATAATCATGAAGAAAAAAAGTAAATTCGCCTGGGCCACACTGGAGAAGAGAAACCTACGTTACATACATATCTATTTTGTCTCATAACCAATATTCACATACATACATCTGCTTTTTCTTAACTAAGGTTATTTTTTGTCTTTTTTTATCTAGATCCCTACCTCTGCCCCTGTTCGTTCTCACTACCTTTATGTTATTCTGCTTTCCTTTATCTCCACTTTTATCTTTACACTCAATCGATAACAAAATCGTATAAAGGTTTAAAATGTAAAAATGCTTAGTTTAGGTTGAAGCCGCTGATGCGCAGAAGCCTCCTCACAGATAGGCCAAGAATAATAGCGCTTATGGAATACTGTGGATATCGTATCTCTCCGCGATTCCGTGCTCTGTCCTAAATGGCAAAAACTCCTTCTGCTTTATACCCCCCGTGAGGCATTGATGCGCATAAAATATCTGAATATTCAGAGAATTCAACGAAGAAAATTTATTGAAAGTTGTAAATGGTCAAATGAAAATGCCTAATAACTTCTTTTTTACGAAATATGACTAGGAAAGAATGTTACTCATACGCAGTGTATAACCTACTAATGAAATCACTTCTTCGAAGTTTTTGCAAAACCACCTAAATCGCTGTTGTAGCAAAAATGAGATTTGGTAACCATGAACTCCAGGCATCAAGATTTATACATAAAAATTGTAAAATCGTTATTAAAACAACAGATTAGTAAAATAATAACAAGAGAAAAAACCGCCTATCGAGGCAATGCCTTCAAAGGAAAACCATTTTTTCGCTCTCCTGTAAAATTTTAGTGCCGTAAGATGGGCGAATTTTCATTTGACCATTTACAATAAAAAATGGATTTATCAAGCAATTTTCTTCGTTGATAGTTTGTTGTTTTTGCACACGCTTTAACAAAAAACAAAAATGCTTTATTTTAAATTTTCCCTTTAAAGTTTGCATTTTTTATTCACAACGCAAACTAAAAACTAAAACATCGTGCGAAAATTACCTTATCTACGATCCAAAATTAAGTCTATATATTTCGGCGTTTTTTTTGTGTTATTTCAAAACTTGAAATTTTCCTTACAGTTAAATGAACAAAGTGGATCATAAATAAGGATTATTTCAATATATCGACTTCAGATAATCAAAAGATAAGTGTGACGTCAAGCTATTGCTCATAAATGCAAATGTGTTGGTCCTTTTATCCCTACTAATTATACTCACAGGTCGCGTCTTTCAAAGAAACAACATTCCAGTACTTGATTCGACCGAAATAAATTTCACAATTCTTCAACTTATGTGAGCCTTTAAGCTATTTAGTCAATAATGTTGGAAATGCATTTATTCTAGAGTAAAATATCTTGAAAATTTTCGACTACTAAACATTAAAAATTATTTCCTTACATATGCGCCATTATTTTAACGCGCAAAATGACACTTTAAATATTCCAGCGTGTTCATATTAAAAATTTACTGCCAAATCGTTAAATCCAAAAAATGGATCAGGCGAATATTCAGTACAACCGCACATTAAAAATAATAAAACCTGCTGGCGCTAAAGCAAGCAAATGGCAGGACATAAATATCGTCATATTTAAGTCTGAATTTTTGCGGCATTTATATACATNGTTTCAAAAGCATTAAAAACTAAACTAAATGCGTACGACTACAAGCACATTTCAACGAATATCATCATTTAACCAATACCAGTATACCTGCACCCACCCAGCTCAGTAAGGCTGTACATATGGGCGTAGTAAAATTGTGATGCCTGTAAGCCTCAAATAAACATAAGATTTTATTATCGCACACAAGTTAATGCACACAACCTCATATGTGTAAAGTAATATGCAAAAATCGCTATTGCCACATGCCACATGTCACTTGCAATACGCCAGAGTCAATGCTCGAATCCAATACAGCGGAAAATTTAACAAAATATGTACACAATGGTGCAGTGGTTCAATGTTGAAATTGAACGAAAGCCCGAAAGATGGTAAGAAGTGGAAGGGGTTTGCTTAGTAAAGGGTGGTATATAGGTAATGAAGACAGTTTGTTTGCGACTCTTCAATTTGGGGTGACGTCAGTAATTGCGAGACACACGCGTCCCTTTGCATTGCTGGAGCTAGTAAATCTTTAGTCGCCATAATCATAAACATTTATGATGCAACATGCCAAAAAATGTGCAATAACTACAAGCATAACAACTACAACAATGTTAACAATAATTATACACATGTAAATGTAAGCAACGAATTGTTTTGCTGCAACGAGCAATAGGTTTTAGAATACATATATTTGAGTATTAGTATTGCATATAAGGGGTATTTTTTTTAGGGATATTAAAATTCCTAGAGCGATATCTGTCAAAGCAGCAGTCAAAGTAAACACATGTATTTAAGAATTATGTTCAGTATACTTTGGCAAATTACCATGTTAACACCTACACCGTAACAACGTTTATAAATCGTGGAAATTTATTTCCGAAATTCGTATTCTGTTCGCATAATCGTCTACTTTAACAGACAAATGATTCGCGCCATTATCTCGGACTTTTTTTTATGGGGAGGGTGGGGGGGGGGGCACTCTAATGTATATATATATATGTATATGCATATGTGTTTATTATTGGTTTATAACATTCATGAGTAAAACGAAGAATTGATCCTAGATTGTGTCCAATACACCGGTGCCCGATTTCGACATGACAAACAAAATGTTAGGGCTATATTCGTAAATAAGTATGTACATTAGGGTAGTCCAAAAAAGTTTGAATTTTAATGCTTTCACCCCCTAGGATTGTTCTACACCGAAAAAAATTTACCCCATTTTTTTATTTTAAAATCAAAAAATATTTAGAGGTCGCTCAAAGCGCTAAAATTTTTCCATGTACTTTATATGGGGGAAAAAACAACTTTTCGTAGAAATGGTATAAAATTCCTGAAAATTAATATTTTTCGATCGGAAAGCTCTGTTTATCTGCAGGAGATTCTCGATAATAATAGCCAGTTGTTTATGTGGGCATTTTTTAATACTAAATTTATATTGCATTTTCAGGGGTTTTTTGCGGACCTATGAAATATAGTTGCTATTAAAAGATGGTAAAATAAACCATTGGGTGTTATTTATGGAGGTCTGCTGAAGAGAACCAGAGTTCCGATCGAAATATATTGATTATAAAGAATTCTTGACCATTTCTACGAAAAGTTGTTTTTCCCATATAAAATACATGGACAAATTTCAGCTCTTTGAGCGACCTGCAAATATTTTTTGATTTCTAAATCTTCATTTTCAAGAATTTTACACAATCTCTACGAAAAGTTGTTTTTCCCCATAAAAAATAAATCGAAAACTTTGAGTGCTTCGACCGACCTCCAAATATTTTTTGATTTCAAAAATAAAATGGGGTATATTTTTTTGGCATAGAACTGTCCTAGTGGATGAAAGCATTTTTCCGCAAAAATTCTGACTTTTCTTTATCACATGCATTTTTGGACCACCCTAATGTGCATGCATAATATTCTGAATAGACCTAGTTTCCTATAGCAAATCAGGCTTATTATTTTAAACATATACATTTTGTATGCTAGGAAGGCTTCGTTTGGACTATAGCTTGGCTACAGTATAACACGCCAAACCGGTGAAGTGTGTGGTATCAGTTTTAGCCTTAGATCCCATAGGTTGCGGATCACCCAATTTATGGATGCCGGCTGCTAACTGCAAACGCCTCTTTTGGCCTCTATCCCTCACAAAAATTGTGCGCCGTATCGGTGTTGTTGAGCGCTTAATTTACCTTCGAGCTTCCCGACATT